>NC_059441.1:2681503-2914241 GCF_021028975.2 Sphaerodactylus townsendi
TTTCATTAGAGAAATGTATTGCTTGGACTCAATATCAGTGGGATTGTAGAAGAGCAAACCGAAGCTGAATTGCATGTTTGATTCTTTGTTATGTAGCAAAGGCATTTGGTCTCACATCTCCTGCTGCAGTCTTCTCAGGTGCACTGATTTTTTACCTGACAATGTCTTTGCTTTAGCAAAAACACTTAATTATAATTTAATAGAATAAATTGCATAGGGTCAGAGGCGTAGCTCTAAGGGGGCTGGGGTGTGTGCGACGCACTGTGGGGGTGTGGCAAGGGCATTCTGGGGTGGGGGCAGAGAATGTACCAGTGCACTGGGTGCCTTCCCCCTTGCTACAATTCTTCATAGGACTAAAATTATCATCACAGCAAAGATTGGGGAACTGAGTTATGACATTGACTCCTTCAATATGCTAACCTTTACTGAAACTTTTGCCCTCATTAAAGAGAGGCTGTTAGCAATGGACTATCAACAACGGCAGAGCTTGGCCAATAAATCTTGTTCACCAACGAATATGTCAATTCCTTTCACGCAGGGATACCCAGCCTATTATATTACAGCGCTCACAAATCCCATACGCAGGAGAGCCTATATGCTGGCTAGATTTAACATCATGCCATCTCCGCTACATAGAGGAAGACTTAAAGGTCTTCCAAGCGATAAGAGCTTCTGTACCTATAGCAGAGGACAGCTGGATTCCATCCCACACATTCTCCTGAACTGCTTCTTATACCAAGAACTCCGATCCAGCCTGTTATCCCATGCTATAGACCCTATGATTGATTATACTGAATCAGATAAAGTAGTTACGCTTTTAAATTGTCAGGATTTTCATTGTTGCCTTATAGTGGCAAAGTTTTTGTCAGAAGTTTGTAAACTGAATGTATGACAAATGCGAAGTTTTTTACTATTCACTTTTTAACTGGAACTGTATTTTTATACTATCGTGTATATGCCAATAAAGGCTTATTGAAATTGATAAATTATCATCATTCATAATAAAGCAGAGCCACCTAGTGGCAACAGTCATCCTTCCTTCTATTCACCCTCCCCTTTTGTCTACAGGTGGCTTTTCAAGGAGGATTAATCTACACTGAGCACCACGTCTCTTAACAGACTGTAACCAACAATGTATTACCAGAAGGTAAATTCATGGATTACCGCTTCCCTCCCCCAAGAAAATCCATCGTGGTCTTTTTAAATCACACAGAGACTTCTGTGACTTGATGGAAGTATATTAAAAAGGGATGGTTTGGAAGGCAGAGGAAGAGCAGAGGAGGAGGAGGAGGAAGAGGAAGAGGAAGAGGAAGAGGAAGAGGAAGAGGAGGAGGAAGAAGAAGAAGAAGAAGAAGAAGAAGAAGAAGAAGAAGAAGAAGAAGAAGAAGAAGAAGAAGAAGAAGAAGAAGAAGAAGAGAGTTTGGATTTATATTCCACCTTTCTCTCCTGCAGGAGACTCAAAGGGGCTTACAATCTCCTTGCCCTTCCCCCCTCACAACAAACACCCTGTGAGGTAGGTGGGGCTGAGAGAGCTCCGAGAAGCTGTGATTAGCCCAAGGTCACCCAGCTGGCGTATGTGGGAGTGTACAGGCTAATCTGAATTCCCCAGATAAGCCTCCACAGCTCAGGCGGCAGAGCTGGGAATCAAACCCGGTTCCTCCAGATTAGATACACGAGCTCTTAACCTCCTACGCCACTGCAGGAGCAAAATTCAGGGATGGCAAGTTTACTTCACAGTAAACTTCTCTGGTCGATTCCCCATGGGCAAATTATCCTGTGATACTCACGGCAAGAATCCCGGTTTGGGGAAGAACTCCCCTCGGCTTCAGTGCCCAACTCAGCTCCATCACGGTTCTGAAGCGTGTTCTTCCCTTATCCCGCGTTTTTCAAAAACTGGTATGGAAGTGCAGCTTTTTGAAAAACACTGTCTGAACCTGGTTCAGTTCCCTAGGGAGTGATGTGGAACGTTCAAGCCAATCAGAGCACACTTGGCTGTGCGCACGCAGCATTTTGTTTTGTTTTGCGCTGGTTGTAGCAACGAAAAAAGCTTCTGCGAAGAGGGAAAGAGCAAACGTGCACATGTGCGTAGCAACAACTGGTTTTGCAATGGCCAGAACAAATGCCTCCGCCACCGCTGCTGGAGTCTTTGGGGGGGAGCGCCAGCAAAGGGCCTCGTAGAAATGTTGTATGGCAGGAGGCACGCGAGAAACAAGCAGAGGGTGGTGTATTGTTCCTGCTCCAACACAATAGCCAATCAGAAGAAAGCTGCTCCAACGCAGAGGCGGGGAAATTCTACCTACGCAATTACGTAGCAACGTAGCTGCGCGCGAAAAAAATCTTTTTAAAAAAGGTCCCGCCCCAACACAACAGCCAATCAGGATGAGGAACAAAAGATCAGCTGAGCAGATCGCGCGTTCGTGGGGAGTGTTGCATAGCTTGAAACCGTGAGAGACTTCGAGGTCCTCATTAGACGCAAGCTGCAGTGCGGAGGGAGAAACCACGATGAAAAGGTGCTGTTTCTTTTGGAACTGGGGTGTACACGGCTTAATTCCTCTGTGGGGAATCCACCACAGTAAACTAAATCAGGGTTATAAGTATCTGACAATCATCCAACAAATATTTGCCTTTGTCATGCAGATGATGAAGAAGAAGAGTTTGGATTCCTATCCCCCTTTCTCTCCTGTAAGCAGATTCAAAGGGGCTTATAATCTCATTTCCCTTCCCCCCCCCCACAACAAACACCCTGTGAGGTGGGGTGGGTGGGGCTGAGAGAGCTCGGAAGAGCGGCGACTAGCTCAGGGTCACTCAGCTGGCATGTGCTGGAGTGCACAAGCTAATCTGGTTCACCAGATAAGTTTCCACAGCTTAAGTGGCAGAGTGGGGAATCAAACCCGGTTCTCCAGGTTACTGTCCACCTACTGGCTCTCAGGGGCAAACCCAGGGGAAGGTCTCAGCCTCAGCTGGAACTGTGAAAGATATAAATACTTCGTGGCAGGGAGAAGAAGAGGAGCAGGAGGAGGAGTTCGGATTTATACCCCACCTTTCCTCAAGGTAGCTACCAACTCCTTCTCCCCTTCCCACAACAGACACCTTGTGAGGTAGGTGGGGCTGAGAGAGTTTGGAGAGAACTGTGACTGGCCCAAGGTCACCCAGCAGAACTCCTCTCAGCAATAATCTTCACGTTACAAAGTTCTCATTTGCTGGGGGACTGTAAGGAACCAGTAAAGACCAGGCCAAAAGCAACGTTTTAAGTTCTGTGTTGAGCTGGCATTCTAAGTCGATCACAAGCGTCGCGGGAACTGACCCCCCAACGTTCGAACAGCCTCTTTTACGGGCTCCCCACCAGTTCCCGCCAAAGCTAGATAAACACCTTTAGTTCCCATCCGAGAACCTCCTTGAAACAGTTTCACACAGACGGGCAAAAGAAACAGGAGATACAGATAATAGAAACACGCCCCGTTCTGGGCGTCCCGCCAACCTTGTCAAAAGAGGACCTTCCAAGGATAGGAGGACTGTGTATCATATATATAATAACCAAACATAAATGTACAGTGAGCAGACATAAAAAGTTAAGAACACTGACTTATAACTATATTAAGAAACCTAGCTATTTGCTCCAAAGCTGCACCCAAAATATTATTTTTTTCATCTTGAAGCTACCAATCATATTCAGCAATATCTTAATACAGTCACATTTGTGATTGAGGAACTTCTCTATCCCAGTCCAAACAAATTTTCTTAGCATAGCATATTACTATACGTTTAAGCTAATAACTTTAGGTACATACGAGGTCAAAATATAGATCTTATTACAATTGTTTCTAGCGAGTTATACTAAATTTATTCTGGTTTTTTTCTCTCGAAGGGGTCCATTGATCTTTCTTCGAGGTCTAAAATGATATTAAGTCCAGGTCCATAAAGATCTTTTCATACCAATCAAAATTTAATGGGGTGCTGTGTGGTTTCCGGGCTGTATGGCCGTGTTCTAGCAGCATTCTTTCCTGATGTTTCGCCTGCATCTGTGGCTGGCATCTTCTGAAGATGCCAGCCACAGATGCAGGTGAAACGTCAGGAGATAATGCTGCTAGAACACAGCTATACAACTCGGAAACCACACAGCACCCCAGTGATTCCGGCCGTGAAAGCCTTCGACAATACAAAATGTAATGGTTTTTCTATATTCTTCCATTTCTTAGCAATTACCATCCTGGCAACTGTTATCAGGTAAGTAATTAACTTAGTGTATTGGTTCAATTTTGGCTTATTATATAGTCCCAAGAGGTAAAATTCTGGTGTCATTTGGAACTGAATATTCAATATTTCTTGGACTTTGTTTATAAGTGACCACATTTTTTTACAGTTCCACCATGCATGGAAGAAAGTTCCCACACTATTACCACACTTCCAACGTAAAGGTGGCTAATCCACTATAGATATTATTAATGGGGTGAGGTACCATCTATGTATCATCTTGTATATATCACCACCACTTGGAGGTGGTGATGGCCACTAACCTGGATAGCTTTAAAAAGGGCTTGGACATATTTGTGGAGGAGAAGTCGATCTATGGCTCCCAATCTTGATCCTCCTTGATCTGAGATTGCCAATGCCTTAGCAGACCAGGTGCTCGGGAGCAGCCGCAGAAGGCCATTGCTTTCACATCCTGCATGTGAGCTCCCAAAGGCACCTGGTGGGCCACTGCGAGTAGCAGAGTGCTGGACTACATGGACTCTGGTCTGATCCAGCTGGCTTGTTCTTATGTTCTTATGTTCTTATATGTCAGTGATGGTGAACCTTTTCGAGATCGAGTGCCCAAATTGCAACCCAAAACCCACTTATTTATCGCAAAGTGCCAACATGGCAATTTAACTTAAATACTGAGGTTTTAGTTTAGAAAAACGGATTGGCTCAGTGGCGCGCATTGCACAAATTGAGAAGCAGTGAAACAACGGTACGCAATGCTTCAAATGGGTGAATCACGACCCTAGGAGGGTTTACTCAAAAGCAAGCCCCATTGCCAGCAACAGAGCTTACTCCCAGGTAAAGGATCGTGCCTAGGCCAGCCAAGATGTGTGGGTGTGGGTGCGGGTGATTTTCCACTCCTCCCACATGATGAACTCCGTGCATGTGTGCCCACAGAAAAGGCTCTGAGTGCCACCTCTGGCACCCGTGCCATAGGTTCGCCACCACTGTGGTAGGTTCTCTCTAACTTCTGCATTTGTTACCTTTACATAGGCACACTTCCAAATTGGGGCTCACAAGGTCTCCTGGGAGGTGTGGTTCCCACCAGGCCATTTTCTGCCTGAAGGGAACAGGCCACTTCTCCAGCCTACACTGTTTCAATAAGGTAAGTGTGTGGGGAGGGCGATTTTCCACCCTCCCTAGGCACATGCCCCATGCAATGCGCCCCCATCCCCTGGTAGCTCCACCACTGGGCTGGTGTTATTTCCCAGTCCACCCCAGGCAGGAACACCCTAGAAACAAGGGTCAGGCGGGAAAGCACTAAGAACTTTTGCCCAGTTGCACAAACCAAGTAAAAACAAGGAGAGGATGGTGGTTTACTCAACTCTCCTCTTCTAGACAATAAAGGCAGCTGGGATGGGGCAGTGGTTACACTTTCGGATCTGGGAAACCCAGGTTCGAATTCCCACTCTGCTGTGGAAACTTGCTGGGTGGCTTTGGGGCCATTCTCACGCGCAGCCTGACCTCCCTCGCAGGATTGTTGTGGGGAGGAAATGGCGGAAATCTTTGGATCCCCAGCGGGGAGAAAGGTGGATTCTGAATTGTGTAAATAAATTAAATTTATGTTAGGAACTGCGCGGAGTAAAGCTATTCGGGGGAGGGGCACAGCATTCCCATCACAGGTTATAGCAGTAGTGATCGTACACACCCTCAGTGTGGTATAGCGGTTAAGAGCGGTGGATTCTAATCAGGAGAACTGGGTTCGATTCCCTGCTCCTCCACATAAAGTCTGTCGGGTGCCCTCGGGTGAGTCAAAGCTCTCCCCAAACTCTCTCAGCACCTTTTCCCCTCCCGCTCTCTCCCCTTCCCCCCAGGGTGGGCGTGGCCTCAGACAGGGCCCCTTCCCCTCTCCCTAACCCTCCCCTTCCCTAATACTCCAACCCTAACACTCCGTAACTTCCCTAACACTCCAGACCCCTTCCCCTCCCCCCTCCCTAGAGTGGGTGGGCCACAACCAACTGATGGCCCCCCTTCCTCTCCCCCCCAGGGTGGGTGGACCATGACAAGATGTCCCCCCTTCCTTCCCCTCACCCCTCCCCCCCGTGGGGGGGTGGTGGACCATGACCAGAGCACTCAGAGAGAAGCAAAGGAGTTTATATGCCACTCCTTACAGTTGTGAAAAGCACGGCATAAATCCAAATCCTTCTTCAACCACAGCCAAATCCAGCCTCTCTCTCTTCCTAGATGCAGAGGTGGGATCCAGCAGGTTCTCACAGGTTCCCAAGAGTGGGTTACGAATTATTTGTGTGCGCTGAGCGGGGGTTACTAACCGGCGATTTTGCCACGTGGTTTTGGCCTTAGTTATGCCCCTCCTCTTAGCAGTAGCGCGCAGAACTTGAAGCAGTCTAGCAGGAGGTGCAGTGGCGTGCGTGGCAGCCTGCGCCTGCGTGCATTCGTTTCCTGCCCAAGGACCGGCGCAGCAGCTGCGTCCTTGCCACAGCCCCGCCCAGGAATGCCCCGCCCTGGAATGCCTGGCCACGCCCCAGGAATGCCCCGCCCGGCCCCATTGGCGCTACGCCACAGTTTGAATCCCACCACCATGGAAACCTGTTACTAAAATTTTTGGATCCCACCACTGCCTAGATCAGGGGTAGGGAAACTGCAGCTCGAGAGCCGCATGCGGCTCTTCTGCCCTTGCACTGCGGCTCCATGAGCTGAGCCGCCGGCCCCATCCTTGCCTGCCCTGCAGGCAGCAGGGCGGGCGCATCCATGCGCTTCTCAAAATGAGCAGAGTAAAAGGTTTAAAAAAACCCAATATATATAGTGTTATCTTTATTTTAAATGTCAAAAATTATTTGCGGCTCCAAGTGTTTTCTTTTCCCGTGGAAACCGGGTCCAAATGGCTCTTTGAGTGTTAAAGGTTCCCTTCCCCCGGCCTAGATGTATTGTTAAATGGTTGTTTTCTTCCTAGATGGTTGTTTCTGCCCTCCCTGGGAGCTGTTCAGTTGCAGTGTCTGCAAGCTCCTTGGGGCAGGGACTTATCTGCCCTTTGCAAGGGTTGGCAACCACGCAGAAGAGTTGCCAAGCTTGGCCCCAGCTCAGCTTGCCTGCCAGGTCTTTCACTGTGCAATAATCCTCAGAATGCGTGTATTTCAAATGTAGCTGCAGAGGAAATCTTGGCTGGTTGCTGAGAGTTAATACCGAGGCTTTTGTGAGTGCAGCGCGCCGCCTCAACTGTGCTGTACAAGTACATTTTTTTCCCTGCTTTGCGTTTCCAGCCGACTTCTGAGCTAAGTCGAATCTGATCGAGAAGCGGGAGGAGAGCGCTACTGTTTGTAGGGACTTCAGGGCAGGCATTCTCGAGAAGGCATCCCAACAGACCTGCTAGTTGCCCGACTCACCTTTCGCATCTCGGGCGCCAGAGGAGAACGGAGACGCCGTGCTGAAGGCTGCAGATGGACTTGGCACCAACTAAGACGCAACAAACATCCTTTTTTCTTTGAAGGGCATGTAGAATCCAGGTAAAGCAGAGTCTCTTTGTTTGTCTTTCCTAGCTTGACTTCATTTTCCAGGCAGTATAGAGATGGGAGCGTCCTGGGCGCATTCGCTTAGCCCCAGTGAACTCCACTAGACTGGTTTCTTAGTAAACACATAGGGGGAGAGGGATACATCAGTCCGCTGGGGAGAAGAATTGGGACTAATAAAAGGAAACACTTCTTCACGCAATGTGTGATTGGTGTTTGGAATATGCTGCCACAGGAGGGGGTGCTGGCCACTAACCTGGATAGCTTAAAAAGGGGCTTGGACAGATTTGTGGAGGAGAAGTCGATCTATGGCTCCCAATCTTGATCCTCCTTGATCTGAGATTGCAAATGCCTTAGCAGACCAGGTGCTCAGGAGCAGCAGCAGCAGCAGGAGGCCCTTGCTTTCACCTCCTGCATGTGAGCTCCCAAAGGCACCTGGTGGGCCACTGTGAGTAGCAGAGTGCTGGACTAGGTGGACTCCGGTCTGAACCAGCTGGCTTGTTCTTATGTTCTTATTCTGCCTTCTGACCCTTGGTCCATTGTCTACTTGGTTCAGCATTGGCTGTCTGGGGTCCCAGGTCTTTCACATCACCATTACCTGACCGTTTTTTAAAACTAGAGATGCTGGAAATTGAACCTAGGGCCTCCGGCATGCCAAGCGGATCCTCTGCCACTGATCCATGGCCTCTCCCCTAAATCAGTTATCAGTAAGGTGACCAGATGGTCACCTTTGCGAACCGGGACAGGCAGGCGGCCGGGCAGGCGGGAGGCCGCGCGGCCGCAGGAGCGCACGGCCTTTTGAGGCGCTCCTGTTTCCCGCCCTGTTGGGTGGGGGGGGGGGGGGGTGGGCGGGGGGGAGGGTGGGGGGGGGTGGGGGTGGGGGGGGGGGGGGGGGGGGGGGGGGGGGGGTGGGGGGGGGGGGGGGTGGGGGGGGGGGGGGGTGGGGGGGGGGGGGGGTGGGGGGGGGGGGGGGTGGGGGGGGGGGGGGGTGGGGGGGGGGGGGGGTGGGGGGGGGGGGGGGTGGGGGGGGGGGGGGGTGGGGGGGGGGGGGGGTGGGGGGGGGGGGGGGTGGGGGGGGGGGGGGGTGGGGGGGGGGGGGGGTGGGGGGGGGGGGGGGTGGGGGGGGGGGGGGGTGGGGGGGGGGGGGGGTGGGGGGGGGGGGGGGTGGGGGGGGGGGGGGGTGGGGGGGGGGGGGGGTGGGGGGGGGGGGGGGTGGGGGGGGGGGGGGGTGGGGGGGGGGGGGGGTGGGGGGGGGGGGGGGTGGGGGGGGGGGGGGGTGGGGGGGGGGGGGGGTGGGGGGGGGGGGGGGTGGGGGGGGGGGGGGGTGGGGGGGGGGGGGGGTGGGGGGGGGGGGGGGTGGGGGGGGGGGGGGGTGGGGGGGGGGGGGGGTGGGGGGGGGGGGGGGTGGGGGGGGGGGGGGGTGGGGGGGGGGGGGGGTGGGGGGGGGGGGGGGTGGGGGGGGGGGGGGGTGGGGGGGGGGGGGGGTGGGGGGGGGGGGGGGTGGGGGGGGGGGGGGGTGGGGGGGGGGGGGGGTGGGGGGGGGGGGGGGTGGGGGGGGGGGGGGGTGGGGGGGGGGGGGGGTGGGGGGGGGGGGGGGTGGGGGGGGGGGGGGGTGGGGGGGGGGGGGGGTGGGGGGGGGGGGGGGTGGGGGGGGGGGGGGGTGGGGGGGGGGGGGGGTGGGGGGGGGGGGGGGTGGGGGGGGGGGGGGGTGGGGGGGGGGGGGGGTGGGGGGGGGGGGGGGTGGGGGGGGGGGGGGGTGGGGGGGGGGGGGGGTGGGGGGGGGGGGGGGTGGGGGGGGGGGGGGGTGGGGGGGGGGGGGGGTGGGGGGGGGGGGGGGTGGGGGGGGGGGGGGGTGGGGGGGGGGGGGGGTGGGGGGGGGGGGGGGTGGGGGGGGGGGGGGGTGGGGGGGGGGGGGGGTGGGGGGGGGGGGGGGTGGGGGGGGGGGGGGGTGGGGGGGGGGGGGGGTGGGGGGGGGGGGGGGTGGGGGGGGGGGGGGGTGGGGGGGGGGGGGGGTGGGGGGGGGGGGGGGTGGGGGGGGGGGGGGGTGGGGGGGGGGGGGGGTGGGGGGGGGGGGGGGTGGGGGGGGGGGGGGGTGGGGGGGGGGGGGGGTGGGGGGGGGGGGGGGTGGGGGGGGGGGGGGGTGGGGGGGGGGGGGGGTGGGGGGGGGGGGGGGTGGGGGGGGGGGGGGGTGGGGGGGGGGGGGGGTGGGGGGGGGGGGGGGTGGGGGGGGGGGGGGGTGGGGGGGGGGGGGGGTGGGGGGGGGGGGGGGTGGGGGGGGGGGGGGGTGGGGGGGGGGGGGGGTGGGGGGGGGGGGGGGTGGGGGGGGGGGGGGGTGGGGGGGGGGGGGGGTGGGGGGGGGGGGGGGTGGGGGGGGGGGGGGGTGGGGGGGGGGGGGGGTGGGGGGGGGGGGGGGTGGGGGGGGGGGGGGGTGGGGGGGGGGGGGGGTGGGGGGGGGGGGGGGTGGGGGGGGGGGGGGGTGGGGGGGGGGGGGGGTGGGGGGGGGGGGGGGTGGGGGGGGGGGGGGGTGGGGGGGGGGGGGGGTGGGGGGGGGGGGGGGTGGGGGGGGGGGGGGGTGGGGGGGGGGGGGGGTGGGGGGGGGGGGGGGTGGGGGGGGGGGGGGGTGGGGGGGGGGGGGGGTGGGGGGGGGGGGGGGTGGGGGGGGGGGGGGGTGGGGGGGGGGGGGGGTGGGGGGGGGGGGGGGTGGGGGGGGGGGGGGGTGGGGGGGGGGGGGGGTGGGGGGGGGGGGGGGTGGGGGGGGGGGGGGGTGGGGGGGGGGGGGGGTGGGGGGGGGGGGGGGTGGGGGGGGGGGGGGGTGGGGGGGGGGGGGGGTGGGGGGGGGGGGGGGTGGGGGGGGGGGGGGGTGGGGGGGGGGGGGGGTGGGGGGGGGGGGGGGTGGGGGGGGGGGGGGGTGGGGGGGGGGGGGGGTGGGGGGGGGGGGGGGTGGGGGGGGGGGGGGGTGGGGGGGGGGGGGGGTGGGGGGGGGGGGGGGTGGGGGGGGGGGGGGGTGGGGGGGGGGGGGGGTGGGGGGGGGGGGGGGTGGGGGGGGGGGGGGGTGGGGGGGGGGGGGGGTGGGGGGGGGGGGGGGTGGGGGGGGGGGGGGGTGGGGGGGGGGGGGGGTGGGGGGGGGGGGGGGTGGGGGGGGGGGGGGGTGGGGGGGGGGGGGGGTGGGGGGGGGGGGGGGTGGGGGGGGGGGGGGGTGGGGGGGGGGGGGGGTGGGGGGGGGGGGGGGTGGGGGGGGGGGGGGGTGGGGGGGGGGGGGGGTGGGGGGGGGGGGGGGTGGGGGGGGGGGGGGGTGGGGGGGGGGGGGGGTGGGGGGGGGGGGGGGTGGGGGGGGGGGGGGGTGGGGGGGGGGGGGGGTGGGGGGGGGGGGGGGTGGGGGGGGGGGGGGGTGGGGGGGGGGGGGGGTGGGGGGGGGGGGGGGTGGGGGGGGGGGGGGGTGGGGGGGGGGGGGGGTGGGGGGGGGGGGGGGTGGGGGGGGGGGGGGGTGGGGGGGGGGGGGGGTGGGGGGGGGGGGGGGTGGGGGGGGGGGGGGGTGGGGGGGGGGGGGGGTGGGGGGGGGGGGGGGTGGGGGGGGGGGGGGGTGGGGGGGGGGGGGGGTGGGGGGGGGGGGGGGTGGGGGGGGGGGGGGGTGGGGGGGGGGGGGGGTGGGGGGGGGGGGGGGTGGGGGGGGGGGGGGGTGGGGGGGGGGGGGGGTGGGGGGGGGGGGGGGTGGGGGGGGGGGGGGGTGGGGGGGGGGGGGGGTGGGGGGGGGGCATGGGGGGGGGGGGAGGGGGTGGGCCCGGGGGGGGGGGGTGTTTTTGAGGGGTGGGGGGAAGGGGGGGGGGGGGGTGGGAATTTTCTCATTTTAACAATCGAAATACTGATAATATAAGCGGTTGATGCAGCGCGCTTGTTTCTTGAGTGATTGTACACGTTGCATCCATTGAGAAATTGATACTTTGTATAAGATGTCAGAAACTCCCAGATGTAGCCCAGATCGTCGCGTCTACAAAAGCTTCATTAGCTGCGGTATTCTTGATTTGGATTTTGTGTGGACCAATCAGGCAAATTATGGCTCCCCCGCCCCCTTTTCACGGGCTGTTCGCACTTCCCAAATACTTTGCTGCCCTCTGACGACAGAGCTGGTGCTTGCTAGAAACATCACACATTTTCCAACCTATGCTAAGTCTCCTTTCCTTGCTAAATCCTCACTTCTCTCAAGAATAACATTTCACGTGTCTGCAGAACTTCGAGTTCATGGGAGTCCATTCTGAGCCACCAGTTGCCAGTGGCTGGAGATCATCAATACACGTTAAATGTCCATAACAACCTACGTTAAAAATACTCACTTACACAATGCGCTTAGCATGTATTGATAGTTTTAATTTATAATAAATATATCTTTTTGGGGTGTTATGTGGTTTCCGGGCTGTCTGGCCATGCTGGCAGGGGCTGATGGGATTTGTAGTCCATGAACATCTGGAGAGCCGCAGGTTGCAGACCCCTGTACTAGAACACGGCTGTACAGCCCAGAAACCGCACAAAACCCCAGGGATTCCGGCCATGAAAGCCTTCAACAATCCCCAGGGATTCCGGCCATGAAAGACCCCCTGAACCAAACTTCACCAAACCTGGGTGGTATCATTAGGAGAGACTCTTAAAGATACCCTGAAGGTTTGGTGCTTCTAGCTTAACAATTGCACCCCTGACAGCAGGCACCCCCCCCCCAAATTTCCCCAGATTCTCCTTTTAAATCCATCCCCTTCGGCTTGGATTTAAAGGGAGAATCTGAGGTCCTCAGTTTAGAAGAAGAAGAAGAGTTTGGATTTATATCCCCCCTTTCTCTCCTGCAGGAGACTCAAAGGGGCTGACAATCTCCTTGCCCTTTCCCCCTCACAACAAACACCCTGTGAGGTGGGTGGGGCTGAGAGAGCTCCGAGAAGCTGTGACTAGCCCAAGGTCACCCAGCTGGCGTGTGTGGGAGTGCACAGGCTAATCTGAATTCCCCAGATAAGCCTCCACAGCTCAAGTGGCAGAGCAGGGAATCAAACCCGGTTCCTCCAGGTTAGAATGCACCTGCTCTTAACCACTACGCCACATTGAAAGTGATGCTGTTTCAGGGTGGGGGATAATCCACCCCAAAACAGCATCACTTTCAATGTTGTTTAACTAGGGACCCCAGATTCTCCCTCTAAGGTGGATTTAAAAGGAGAATTTGGGCTCTCTAGTTTAAACACCATTGAAAGTGATGCTGTTTGGGGGTGGATTCCAGCATCACAGTGGCTGCCGGGGGGGGGGGGCTCCATTTTCCCTCTATGCCTCTGTCCAGAGGGGAGGGCAGAAGGAACTGCCAGCTGCCGGCTTTGAGCCCAGCTGGTAGTGGGCAGGGGAGGGCAGGGCAGGGGAGTCTGCCGTCCCTGGCCTTGGAGAACTGCTTTTATAAGCGCTAGGCCGGGGGTGGGGCTTGGGGAGGCGTGGCCATGCCCTAGGGGCCGGTGGGGGTGTGGCCCCCCTCGAACCCCCCCCTAAAAAATCTATACCTACGTCCCTGGCATGTTCCACTGTCGAACAGTCCTGACAGTCAGGAAGCTCTTCCTAATGTTTAGGTGGAATCTCTTTTCCCGCACCTCGAATCCATCACTCCTGGTCCTAGTCGCTGGAGCAGCAGAAAACAAGCTTGCTTTGGGGTCAAGAGATGCAAAAGCAGTGCTCTGAACCAGGACTCTGAGTGATTTGGGCCAGCTGTCTTTTGCGTGACTTGACAGCAGAGAGTCGCACGTACATGCATGCGACACAACTCGCATTGTGAAGAGTTTGACAAGACTCGTCATTGCATCACATTGGATGCCTCCTCAGTCTTCCCTCTGATGCACAGTGCTAATTTCACATCCCACGCACACGATGCACGGGCATTTTGCTGCTGTGGTATTTTAAAAAAACAGAACAACAAAAATCTAAAGCGTTCTCGGCATCAACCAAGGCTTCCTCGAAGCCAGCATCTTGTGTTAAATTGAAGCCAACCAGGTCGACCAGTTTCGACTTTTTGGAAACCCAGCAGTATCTCGTATTCAGGGTAGACTGCCTTTGGCCATGGAGGTTCCACTGCGATATCCTCGCGGCTACAGCTGCGACTGCTCTCTTTTGCAGATTTTCCCCCCTCATCCTTAAAAGTCATTGTTTGCTGCAGTCCTGTTTCCAAAGTTAGCAATGCGTTGTGTAAAGCGGCAGCAAACTTTTCCAAAGGTTTGCATGTTCAAGGGCAAAGGGGCGGGGCGGTGGCTTGGCTGAAAGGGGTTCCCCTCCCCCCCCCAAAGATATATAGATACAGTGGGGCAGCGGGGGGGGGGGAATGGCGCAAGGGGCAAAGAGCTTAAAAAGCCGCCTGGCTTGGCCGTCCGCGGGGCCTGGCTGCTGGGGCGGGGCTTCAGCCCTCTTTGCTTAGGTGTACAATAGGGCAAGGTAAAAAGAAGGGCAACGGCGAGGCTTCGTCGGCTGCTACTACGCATGCTCAGAGTGAAGCGACGGTCCGGGTAAAACCGACGACCGGGCTTCGTCCGCTGCTACTGCGCATGCTCAAGAAGAAATAGCGGGCAAGGTAAGGGCAGAAGAGTGGCGTCGCGAGTCATCACAGCGCTTGTGCAAATAAGATGAGGGTAGGCTAAGGCTTCAGTCGCAGCCACTGCGCATGCTCAGTAGGTGTTTGGCCGGGCGGCGAAAGGAGGACCCCCCTACCCCCAGTCCGGCTTAGATCTGCTTGTAGCGTAGCGGCTTCGGGGGGGGGGGGGTGTCTAAGAAAGATTCAAGACCTCAGTGAGGCCCAGGCAGGGGCACCCACCTTTCTGCCCCCTCCCTGCACAGCCTGGGCAGCTTGATCAGCTGCCGCACAGGTAGAAGTTCAAAGGGAAGAGCTCGGCCCGAGAAAGAGAGCGGGTTGGCTCGACCTGCTGGTTTCCAGCCGGGTTGGGATCCCTTTAAGGGTGGGAGGCTTTTCCATACTTGAGTCTGGGAGAAAAGTTTTCTGGGTAGGGGAAAGGTTTTACCTGCTGGATGGCTACCTGCACAGGGGGTATTGTTGGGCTGCATCTCTTGGGGAGGGGGTTTTCTTTTACATTTTGGGGAGGGGCTGGGAAATTACTTTTCCATGTTTAAGTCTGGAAGAAAAGTTTTATTCCGGGGGGGGGGGCCGGGGGTTGGCCCCTTGGGGGGGCGGCGGGCAGGGGGGGGGTGGTTGGGGGGGGGTTTTTTTTTTTTTTAAGTGGGGGGGGGGGGGGGCTGGAAAATGACTCGGGATCCTCTCTGGACCCCCGCCTCTGACCCCCTCCTATTTTTCCTTGACAGGCCCTGCGGGGGATGCCGGCCTCACGGGTGGAAGAGGAGCACAGCAGGATCAAGGAGGCTCTGCAGATGGATCTCTTGGCCGCCGATCTCAAGTGCAGCTTCTTCGTCTCCGCTCTGCAGAACTACAAGCGGGATTCTGCCCTCCGGCCCTTCCCGAGCTTCTACTTCACGGAGGAGACCAAGGACTTTGAGGCTTTAGTGAGTTGGTGTCAGGGGTGTGTGTGTGTGTGTAGTCTGACATTAACCCTAAACTGATATGACCCTAAACTGAATCCCCCTAGTTGCTGAACTGTATTTATTGTAGCCTTTTTCATTGTTTATTTATTTGGGTTGCCTATATTGCTGGGGATCATTAGGAAAGGAATTGATAGTAAAACTGCAAAGATTGTTATGCCCTTATATAAAGCAGTGGTACGACCGCACTTGGAGTCCTGTGTCCAGTTCTGGTCGCCGCATCTCAAAAAGGATATTGAGGAGATAGAAAAAGTGTAGAGAAGGGCAACAAGGATGATTGAGGGACTGGAGCACCTTCCCTATGAGGAGAGGCTGCAGCGTTTGGGACTCTTTAGTTTGGAGGAGACGTCTGAGGATATGATTGAAGTCTATAAAATTATGCATGGGGTAGAAAATGTTGACAGAGAGAAATTTTTCTCTCTTCCTCACAATACTAGAACCAGGGCGCATTCATTGAAAATGCTGGGGGGAAGAATTAGGATTAATAAAAGGAAACACTTCTTCACGCAACGTGTGATTGGTGTTTGGAATATGCTGCCACAGGAGGGGGTGATGGCCACTAACCT
Source organism: Sphaerodactylus townsendi (assembly GCF_021028975.2). Taxonomy (NCBI): domain Eukaryota; kingdom Metazoa; phylum Chordata; class Lepidosauria; order Squamata; family Sphaerodactylidae; genus Sphaerodactylus; species Sphaerodactylus townsendi. The sequence continues at coordinate 2,697,327 of NC_059441.1, forward strand.
GGAGAGCTTTAAAAGGGGCTTGGACAGATTGATGGAGGAGAAGTCGATCTATGGCTACCAATCTTGATCCTCTTTGATCTGAGATTGCAAATGCCTTAACAGACCAGGTGATCGGGAGCAACAGCCGCAGAAGGCCCTTGCTTTCACCTCCTGCACGTGAGCTCCCAAAGGCACCTGATGGGCCACTGCGAGTAGCAGAGAGCTGGACTAGATGGACTCTGGTCTGATCCAGCTGGCTTGTTCTTATGTTCTTATTGTGTCTTTCTCCCCAATAGCAGGGTGAACCAAAGGAGCCTTCAAAATTCTCCTTACAACAACCCTGTATGGCAGGCTAGGCTGAGAGTGTATGATTGCCTCGAGGTCACCCAGCGATCTTCCGTAACAGTAGGGAATTGAACCTGGGTTTCCTAGATCTTAGACCAATGCTATAACCACTATACCACACTACTGTCTCATTAACCTCTTTGATCCAATGATGGGGATGAATGCTAAGCTATGGTGCTTTTTTGGCGCTTAAGCCTGAAGCGGTAATGGTCTCCACCTTACAATCCCCCCTTCTCTTTTCTCCCCCCCTTTCCTTTACCTCTTCCTTTCTACTCAGGTCAGATCTATAGGGGATTTTATAGGGTATAAGTCAGTGGTGGTGAACCTATGGCACAGGTGCCAGAGGTGGCACTCAAAGCCGTCTCTGTGGGCACGTGCAAACAGAGTGCCCCCCCCCCCATCTAGGCTGGCCTGGGCCGCTGGGCTCGATTATTAGCATTAAACCTAAGACCTAGTTTTGGGGCAGCAGTGTAGGTAACCCTGTTAAGCACTGTTAAACCCCACTGATTTTGATGCGGAGAACTAAAGCGTGATCCTTTACCTGGGAGTAAGCTCGGTTGCTGGCAATGGGGCTTGCTTCTGAGTAAACCCTCCTAGGGTTGTGATTCACCGGTTGGAAGAGTTGCACGGTTGCTTCAAAGCAAAGCCACCGACTACCACCAAGCTTACTCCCGAGTAACACACGCCTCGGAGCCAACCAGGTTAAATTGCCATGTTGGCACTTTGCGATAAATAAGTGGGTTTTGGGTTGCAATTTGGGCACTCAGTCTCAAAAAGGTTCACCATCACTGGTATAAGTTCACTGTTATTAACTTTTTGGAGTTTAATGGTGCCGAATCCCGGGGGAGAATGTTCTATTTAAGTGCTGCCATTTATGTTAGAAGCTGCCCTGATCCCGTGCGGGAATGTTTGGCACCCCACCTTTCTCCCCTGTAAGGTGGCTTACAAACTCCTTTCCCTTCCTCTCCCCACAACAGACACCTTGTGAGGTAGGTGGGTCTGAGAGAGTTCAGAGGGAACTGTGACTAGCCCAAGGTCACCCAGCAGGAATGTAGGAGTGCGGAAACATACCTGGTTCACCTGATAAGCCTCCGCCACTCAGGTGGAGGAGTGGGGAAGCAAACCCGGTTTTCCAGATTAGAATCCACCTGCTCTGAACCAGTACAACCCCTGGGAAAAGAGATCAGTATGTATGGCTCAGTATGCATAGAGGACTAAAAGTAAACAAAAATCACAACACCTTTTTTCTTTGCGGTCAGAAACATAAAATTAAGGCACCAGAGGCTCAGGTTCTTGGAAAGATGAACAGATAAAAAGAAGTATTTTTTTTTGTAAGAACAATAAAGATTTGGTAAGATAAAAATGTAACGGGAAAATGGAAGTTAATACAAGTGATGGAGTTAAGTGAAGTTATGGAGTGAATACAAGTTAAGTTGATGTTCTGGGTCACATCAGTGTTTGATAAGAAGAAGAAGAGTTTGGATTTATATCCCCCCTTTCTCTCCTGCAGGAGACTCAAAGGGGCTGACAATCTCCTTTCCCTTCCCCCCTCACAACAAACACCCTGTGAGGTAGGTGGGGCTGAGAGAGCTCCGAGAAGCCGTGACTAGCCCAAGGTCACCCAGCTGGCGTGTGTGGGAGTGCCCAGGCTAATCTGAATTCCCCAGAGAAGCCTCCACAGCTCAGGCGGCAGAGCTGGGAATCAAACCCGGTTCCTCCAGATTAGATACACGAGCTCTTAACCTCCTACGCCACTGCTGCTTCATTCACTCACATTCAGACCTTCTCCATGGTTGCAATTTCAGGCTTCCATAGAATCATAAGCTCATTCCGCACATGCAGAATAATGCACTTTCAAACTGCTTTCAGTGCTCTTTGAAGCTGTGCGGAATAGCAAAATCCACTTGCAAACAGTTGTGAAAGTGGTTTGAAAACGCATTATTTTGCGTGTGCGGAAAGGGCCATAGAGTTGGAAGAGACCCCAAGGGTCATCAAGTCCAAACCCTTGCAATGCAGGAACAGTTATGTAAGGAGACATGGTTTCTTCAGTGGGGGTCCCGAGTCCATAGAACGAACTCCCCCCTGAGGTGCGAAAAGCATTCTCTTTATATGCATTTGGAAAACCGGCAAAGATGCATCTGACCTTTGGCGGAACGGATGGTTTCCCCCTTTCTGGTAATATTAATTTTTAAATAGGATTTATGATTTATTGTCGAAGGCTTTCACGGCCGGAATCGCTGGAGTGCTGTGTGGTTTCTGGGCAATAGGTCAGGGCATCTGAATAGAAGTAGCCTGGCATGTGAGTAACAATGAAGTATGTAGCATGTGAGTAACAATGAAAATAGAAAATACTCACATGCTACATACTTCATTATTACTCACATGCCAGGTTACTTCTATTCAGATGCCCTCACCTATTGACCTTGCTATCTTCATTGTCACTCACAGGTATATATACTCGCTTTCCTTTCCTACTATCAGATCCTCTGAAGATGCCAGCCACAGATGCAGGCGAAACGTCAGGAGAGAATGCTGCTAGAACACGGCCTTACAGCCCGGAAACCACACAGCACCCCAGGATTTATGATTTTTTTGAAACTGGGTTTTATGAAATTTAGTTAAGTTGAGGAGGGTTTTAATAGGTTTTTGGAGTTTGAATAAGTTTGATTGTCATTTGTTGTAATTGTTTTTAGGTTTACCGACATTTTGTGACTCTTTTCTTACATTGTAACCCGCCCCAAGACCTTGGAGCAGAAGCGTATATAGGGGAAATGGTGCTCGGGGGCAACACCTTCTCTGGGCGCCCTTCATGCCCCCGGACTCTCTGCAGGCTGCCTCCTGCTATCCCCAGGGCCTGGGTGGGGGGGCAAAAGCTGGCCTGCAAGGAGGCTGGGAGCAGGGCTCGGCAGCGGCCCAAGTGGGCGCCGTGGCCACCTGCTGCCAAGCCCCGCCTCCCTGCAAGGGGGTGGGGCTCAGTGGCATGTGGTTGGGGCACATGCTGGTTTGTCATGTGACCAAAAGGCGTGCACCCAAGGACATGTCCCTATAGGCCCGTGGTGGCGAACCTTTGGCACTCCAGATGTTATGGACCACAATTCCCATCAGCCCCTGCCAGCATGGCCAATTGGCCATGCTGGAAGGGGCTGATGGGAATTGTAGTCCATAACATCTGGAGTGCCAAAGGTTCGCCACCACTGCTATAGGCCGTACGGCTCTGCCTTGGAGTGTAAGGGTAGGCATGTATATATATAAAATACTATCTTCCATATGCATTCATATATTGTCTGTCTGTCTGTCTGTCTCAGAATGGCTTTTGGTTGCCTACTAAGGGTCCCTGTTGAACCTGAAGAAATGGCCAGGTGAAGTCCGAAGTCTCTCTTAAAAAGTGTTCCTTTCTCTTTTTCAGCTTGCCGACACCAATTCATTGGTGAGCTTGAGAGAGCTCCTCCCGCACGCCCAGAACACACCCCAAAGAACCTGGGAGCTACTGGACTGGATCCTGTCTTCACGGGCCTTGACTATACACAGCATGAACAAGAACCAGGTAAGAGTGAATGTTGCAATGCAGTTTATCCAATAAGAACATAAGAACAAGCCAGCTGGATCAGACCAGAGTCTATCTAGTCCAGCTCTCTGCTACTCGCAGTGGCCCACCAGGTGCCTTTGGGAGCTCACATGCAGGATGTGAAAGCAATGACCTTCTGCGGCTGTTGCTCCCGAGCACCTGGTCTGTTAAGGCATTTGCAATCTCAGATCAAAGAGGATCAAGATTGGTAGCCATAAATTGACTTCTCCTCCATAAATCTGTCCAAGACCCTTTTAAAGCTATCCAGGTTAGTGGCCATCACCACCTCCTGTGGCAGCATATTCCAAACACCAATCACACGTTGAGTGAAGAAGTGTTTCCTTTTATTAGTCCTAATTCTTCCCCCCAGGCAATCCTAGGGAATTCTGGGCCTCTAGGTCTGGCTCTTGAAGGTTACTTAAAAGCATATTTAAACAACATTGTTTACCGCTTGGGCGTGCATCACATTTGCATTTGGGAGAAAGGCAGCTGGCGCTTTTAAAAAATGAATTCCTCTTGTAACGAAGGAAGGCTCCGCTCCACTACGCTTCCAAAGCAAAGAGCAGAAGAGCTGAGCAATCAAATCAAGGTTGGGGAGACGAGTTTTCTCTTTTGTCATCTTCTGAGGTTTGTTGTCAGGACAGGACTTGGACGAGCGTGATGCAGAAATCGCACTGGAGCTAAGCAGGTCATGGCCGAGCCTCTGTTGGGGGGAGGAGACCTTTGCCTTGGTAGAAGAAGAAGAAGAAGTTTTGATTTATATCCCCTTTTTCTCTCCTATAAGGAGACTCAAAGGGGCTTACAATCTCCTTTCCCTCCCCCCCCTGGGGGGGGGGGGGGGGGGGGGGGGGGGGTGGGAAGGGGGGGGAGGGGGGGCGGGGGGGGGGGGGGGGGTGGCGGGGGGGGGGGGGTGGGGGGGGGGGGGGGGGGAAAGGGGGGGGGGGGGGGGGGGGGGGGAAAGGGGTTTTTGGGGGGGGGGGGGGGGGGGGGGGGGGGGGGGGGGGGGGGGGGGGGGGGGGGGGGGGGGGGGGGGGGGGGGGGGGGGGGGCGGGGGGGGGGGGGGGTTGTGGGGGGGGGGGTTCGGGGGGGGGGGGGGTGGGGGGGGGGGGGGGTGGGGGGGGGGGGGGGTGGGGGGGGGGGGGGGTGGGGGGGGGGGGGGGTGGGGGGGGGGGGGGGTGGGGGGGGGGGGGGGTGGGGGGGGGGGGGGGTGGGGGGGGGGGGGGGTGGGGGGGGGGGGGGGTGGGGGGGGGGGGGGGTGGGGGGGGGGGGGGGTGGGGGGGGGGGGGGGTGGGGGGGGGGGGGGGTGGGGGGGGGGGGGGGTGGGGGGGGGGGGGGGTGGGGGGGGGGGGGGGTGGGGGGGGGGGGGGGTGGGGGGGGGGGGGGGTGGGGGGGGGGGGGGGTGGGGGGGGGGGGGGGTGGGGGGGGGGGGGGGTGGGGGGGGGGGGGGGTGGGGGGGGGGGGGGGTGGGGGGGGGGGGGGGTGGGGGGGGGGGGGGGTGGGGGGGGGGGGGGGTGGGGGGGGGGGGGGGTGGGGGGGGGGGGGGGTGGGGGGGGGGGGGGGTGGGGGGGGGGGGGGGTGGGGGGGGGGGGGGGTGGGGGGGGGGGGGGGTGGGGGGGGGGGGGGGTGGGGGGGGGGGGGGGTGGGGGGGGGGGGGGGTGGGGGGGGGGGGGGGTGGGGGGGGGGGGGGGTGGGGGGGGGGGGGGGTGGGGGGGGGGGGGGGTGGGGGGGGGGGGGGGTGGGGGGGGGGGGGGGTGGGGGGGGGGGGGGGTGGGGGGGGGGGGGGGTGGGGGGGGGGGGGGGTGGGGGGGGGGGGGGGTGGGGGGGGGGGGGGGTGGGGGGGGGGGGGGGTGGGGGGGGGGGGGGGTGGGGGGGGGGGGGGGTGGGGGGGGGGGGGGGTGGGGGGGGGGGGGGGTGGGGGGGGGGGGGGGTGGGGGGGGGGGGGGGTGGGGGGGGGGGGGGGTGGGGGGGGGGGGGGGTGGGGGGGGGGGGGGGTGGGGGGGGGGGGGGGTGGGGGGGGGGGGGGGTGGGGGGGGGGGGGGGTGGGGGGGGGGGGGGGTGGGGGGGGGGGGGGGTGGGGGGGGGGGGGGGTGGGGGGGGGGGGGGGTGGGGGGGGGGGGGGGTGGGGGGGGGGGGGGGTGGGGGGGGGGGGGGGTGGGGGGGGGGGGGGGTGGGGGGGGGGGGGGGTGGGGGGGGGGGGGGGTGGGGGGGGGGGGGGGTGGGGGGGGGGGGGGGTGGGGGGGGGGGGGGGTGGGGGGGGGGGGGGGTGGGGGGGGGGGGGGGTGGGGGGGGGGGGGGGTGGGGGGGGGGGGGGGTGGGGGGGGGGGGGGGTGGGGGGGGGGGGGGGTGGGGGGGGGGGGGGGTGGGGGGGGGGGGGGGTGGGGGGGGGGGGGGGTGGGGGGGGGGGGGGGTGGGGGGGGGGGGGGGTGGGGGGGGGGGGGGGTGGGGGGGGGGGGGGGTGGGGGGGGGGGGGGGTGGGGGGGGGGGGGGGTGGGGGGGGGGGGGGGTGGGGGGGGGGGGGGGTGGGGGGGGGGGGGGGTGGGGGGGGGGGGGGGTGGGGGGGGGGGGGGGTGGGGGGGGGGGGGGGTGGGGGGGGGGGGGGGTGGGGGGGGGGGGGGGTGGGGGGGGGGGGGGGTGGGGGGGGGGGGGGGTGGGGGGGGGGGGGGGTGGGGGGGGGGGGGGGTGGGGGGGGGGGGGGGTGGGGGGGGGGGGGGGTGGGGGGGGGGGGGGGTGGGGGGGGGGGGGGGTGGGGGGGGGGGGGGGTGGGGGGGGGGGGGGGTGGGGGGGGGGGGGGGTGGGGGGGGGGGGGGGTGGGGGGGGGGGGGGGTGGGGGGGGGGGGGGGTGGGGGGGGGGGGGGGTGGGGGGGGGGGGGGGTGGGGGGGGGGGGGGGTGGGGGGGGGGGGGGGTGGGGGGGGGGGGGGGTGGGGGGGGGGGGGGGTGGGGGGGGGGGGGGGTGGGGGGGGGGGGGGGTGGGGGGGGGGGGGGGTGGGGGGGGGGGGGGGTGGGGGGGGGGGGGGGTGGGGGGGGGGGGGGGTGGGGGGGGGGGGGGGTGGGGGGGGGGGGGGGTGGGGGGGGGGGGGGGTGGGGGGGGGGGGGGGTGGGGGGGGGGGGGGGTGGGGGGGGGGGGGGGTGGGGGGGGGGGGGGGTGGGGGGGGGGGGGGGTGGGGGGGGGGGGGGGTGGGGGGGGGGGGGGGTGGGGGGGGGGGGGGGTGGGGGGGGGGGGGGGTGGGGGGGGGGGGGGGTGGGGGGGGGGGGGGGTGGGGGGGGGGGGGGGTGGGGGGGGGGGGGGGTGGGGGGGGGGGGGGGTGGGGGGGGGGGGGGGTGGGGGGGGGGGGGGGTGGGGGGGGGGGGGGGTGGGGGGGGGGGGGGGTGGGGGGGGGGGGGGGTGGGGGGGGGGGGGGGTGGGGGGGGGGGGGGGTGGGGGGGGGGGGGGGTGGGGGGGGGGGGGGGTGGGGGGGGGGGGGGGTGGGGGGGGGGGGGGGTGGGGGGGGGGGGGGGTGGGGGGGGGGGGGGGTGGGGGGGGGGGGGGGTGGGGGGGGGGGGGGGTGGGGGGGGGGGGGGGTGGGGGGGGGGGGGGGTGGGGGGGGGGGGGGGTGGGGGGGGGGGGGGGTGGGGGGGGGGGGGGGTGGGGGGGGGGGGGGGTGGGGGGGGGGGGGGGTGGGGGGGGGGGGGGGTGGGGGGGGGGGGGGGTGGGGGGGGGGGGGGGTGGGGGGGGGGGGGGGTGGGGGGGGGGGGGGGTGGGGGGGGGGGGGGGTGGGGGGGGGGGGGGGTGGGGGGGGGGGGGGGTGGGGGGGGGGGGGGGTGGGGGGGGGGGGGGGTGGGGGGGGGGGGGGGTGGGGGGGGGGACTGACGTTTCGCCTGCATCTGTGGCTGGCATCTTCAGAGGATCTGAAGATGCCAGCCACAGATGCAGGCGAAACGTCAGGAGAGAATGCTGCTAGAACATACAGCCCGGAAACCACACAGCACCCCAGTGATTCCAGCCGTGAAAGCCTTCGACAATACATATGTCAACGCTGTCTTCTTACATTTTATTTTCAATATTTTGTTGTATATGTTCATGTATGACTCCAATATCTTCTCACCTTTCCATAGGACCACCACATATGAAAGAAAGTACCTGTCTCTTTCCTGCATTTCCAGCATTGTTGTTCTGTAAAACATTTTCAATTTTTTTCCCCATACATCTGTGTTTGGTGTTAAACTACATATTTATTCCAAATTTTATTCCATTGCTCTAAAGTAATCACTCTCCTGGTATTCTCTGCCCACTTGATCACTGTATTTTTAACTACGTCTGCTTCTGTATTTTGTTTCAGCAAAATTTGGTATATTTTACTGAGTTCTTTCGGGCCTTCGCTTAATAATACTTTGTCTAAATCATGGATCTGCAACCTGTGGCTCTCCAGATGTTCATGGACTACCATTCCCATCAGCCCCTGCCAGCAATTCCCATCAGCCAATTGGCCATGCTGGCAGGGGCTGATGGGATTTGTAGTCCATGAACATCTGGAGAGCCGCAGGTTGCAGACCCCTGGTCTAAATCATTACCTTCCTTTATTAGGCCCCATTTTTGCACCCCAACTAAGAGAGCATGTGACTTTCCAGGAACTTCCATTCCACATGTGTACTAGAAACAAGAAACAAGAAACCATTTCCACAGTCTGCCTTCAGGCTTTATAAACAAACCAACAAACCCGTTGGCTGACATTTTTATTGTCTTTCAGACCCCCAACAAAAAAAAACAATCCTAAAAAATAGATAGGAAAATAGAATTATGCTTCATCTATTGCACTGATGAAAAGATCCGACGCCTGGCGCCCTGGAGCAGCAAAACACGAGCTGGCACTTATTTAGCTCAGGTGGGGTAGCACCCCCGTTTCGCTATGAGGTAATTTCCTCTTCCTGCAAGGAAGCCGAGGATATGCAGCCGGAGGTACAGTTCTTTGTGAGAGGTGCAAAGGGGCATGTGGGGCCTGCAATGCTCACAAATTATGGATCTGGTTCAAGAACACGGGAGAGGTGGTGGGAAGAGTCCATATCAAAGTGAGAAACATTTCCGCCCTGCGGCCCTTTAAGCAGAACGCGCACCCGAGGCGGCCAGTAAATGGAAAAGCCGCAACCTGCGAGTAAAGTTACTCCTTCCATGGACAAAAGCCCCTGCCAATCCTGTTCTCTTTCAGAGAGGCAAGCTGAAAATTGATTGGGGGTGGTGGTGGTGGTGAACAGGAATCGTTCATTTTTCTCACTGCGTTCTGCGGCATGGGCCTTTAAGAAAAACAGGGCAGCCCAGCCGTGCAAACCCAGTCTGAACCACGTCCACAGACCTGCAGCAATATCCTTCCCAAGGGCAGGCACGTTTACGCACGCGTGCACTTTTTGTTTGAACGCACCCCTTGCTGAATTTTACTGTATTATTTCATTCACTTCATTTATACCCTATCTTTCTCCCCGACAGTACCCAAAGCAGCTGACATTGTTGGCCTCCTTTTTTTTTCTCACAACAACCCTGCGCATGAACCATCTTGTGGGAAAAAACAAACCACCCTTCTCTTCTCTGACCCCCTTGGGAGTTAGCTACCATGGGGTTGGGGGGGGGGGGATGCAAGCTGCTGAAGTCACTTGGTCTACACACAGGCTGATATTATTGGGGGGGGGGGGTCGGGGTGGCTTTCCCACCTTGGAAGTTTAAGAAAGTCTAAGCCACTCAGCTCATCCCTTCTTCGCCCCCGGTTGCCCCTCCCTGGAGGTTTGGAGTTGGAAGTCTCACAAAAACTGTACATCTCACACGAAGGCACATGGTAAGAAGTCGGCATCCCCGACAGGGCCAGGCTCTCAATGTTCTGCGTTGAAAATCTTGCTCCAGTAGTAGGCAAAAGTTGGGCTGTTGCAGGCTCCGATGGCAACCAACAAGAGCAGGTAGAAAGTCATTGTGATGCCAAAGCAGTGTTTGGAAACCCAAGACCGACTGGCAGGCCTGCAGAGGGGGAAGAAATCCAAGACCGAAGTTGAAAGAAAATGCTTTTTCCAACCCGTCCCGTTTACTCTCCCAAAGGGTGTTATTTACAATCACCTTGCTAGCTAACGATGGTTTTCGAAGCATAAATGGATTGACAATAAGTGACAGGGAGCTTGGGTTTCCTCACGAGTCTAGCGCAGTAGAACATTTCACTCTGTAGGTAAGAAGCAGATTCCGTCCCCAGCCGGGAGGGGGCATTTTGACAAACGGAGCGCGTGCTGCATGTTGGAAGTGAAGGACTTTACACTGTTACACTGTTTCCTGCGTCAACCTACAGAGGGGGCTTAACTAGAGACCTAGTGGCTAGATAGGGACCTCGGGATTTGACACCTTTACTCTATCATGCCGGTTCTATCCCTTTGATGTTAGACTGATACTCTCAGGGACTTCCTTCCTTCCAGCTTCTTCCTCGACCCCTTCTCCCTTCTTCTTCCTACCATGCCTAGAGAGAGGATGGGTGCTCCGCGCATCCATCTCCATCCAGCTAGATTAGGATAGCACAGTGACTCTATCTACCTACCTTTCTATCCAGAATGGAGTTCACTAATAAATACTCTTTTCATTAGATTAGAAACTACAACTGACTCCAACTTTCTTTTGTGTAAGCTTGCCGCACATGGGGATCCATCACGCACACGCATGCACACGAGGTCAGGCTTCTGCTGTGTTCTAGCCACCCGTGCCGCTCTGCTAACTACGATAAGGGGTAATCTCCAACTACCAGGAGCACTGATCCCAACACTGCAGAGCCCGGAGGGCTTGTTCCTTGCATTATTTGGGTCTTTCAATCCCAAAGCCTACCTGCGTATTGTAAGCTCCGAAGTCCGTGGTGGCAAACCTATGGCACTCCAGATGTTCATGGACTATCATTCCCATCAGCCCCTGCCAGCATGGCCAATGGGGCTGATGGGAATTGTAGTCCATGAACATCTGGAGTGCCATAGGTTCACCACCACCATCCTAAGTTCCTAAATATCAATTTGTTTTTTTTCTAAAGCAAGATTAAACATTTTACCACTGGGGTTAGGTGGGTTTGTGGGGGTCCCTTTCTCTGAGAGGCTTTCTGGTAAATCAGACACAATTTAGCATTCCTTTATTGACCTCATTTTTCGGCCGGAACATTTTCCCATCTGGCCGGCCTCCCCCTCCCCCCCACCATTTCCCTCCCCAATAGAAGAAGAAGAAGAAGAGTTTGGATTTATATCCCCCCTTTCTCTCCTGCAGGAGACTCAAAGGGCTGACAATCTCCTTGCCCTTCCCCCCTCACAACAAACACCCTGTGAGGTAGGTGGGGCTGAGAGAGCTCCGAGAAGCTGTGACTAGCCCCAGGTCACCCAGCTGGCGTGCGTGGGAGTGTACAGGCTAATCTGAATTCCCCAGAGAAGCCTCCACAGCTCAGGCGGCAGAGCGGAGAATCAAACCCGGTTCCTCCAGATTAGATACACAAGCTCTTAACCTCCTATGCCACTGAAGGTATTGATGAGAGAAGGTATTGGTTATGTTTGACATCTTCGGTTTGAAGGTGCCGAGATTTTTTTTAACGTTATGGAATTTCACACTAGCTTTAAATGGAGTTTATTGCCTGATGGTGTCCATGACGGGCAATTTGTCCATTAGAAGCTGCCCTGAGCCCATTTGGGGAAGGGCAGTTTAGAAAAACGAGAGACTTTCCAACTTCTGAAGAGAAGGCTGTTTGACCAGGAACATCAGATCCTACTCGAAAAGGCTTCCAGGACTTGTTCTCCTTTAGCTCTAGGTATCACCTACATTGGTAATAAGGGGGCTCAATACCTGCACCAGATAACTGTGCCCAGACTCCGTAGAGCAATGATGTTGGCTCGTTGCAATGCCCTTCCATCAGCCGTATCCACAGGGAGATTCACTAAAACCCCTTACCGCCAAAGGCTATGCATATGCAACGGGAACTGTGTTGACTCTATAGACCATATTTTACTTTATTGTCCACTTTACACAGTACCCAGAGTCAAATACTTGTCACCTCTGCTCCTCAAAAAAGAGTATGCATCTGACTTGCAAAAGATTACCTTTCTGTTGGACAGTAGTGATGCAAACGATGCAGTCACCAAATTTTTGGATTTGTATATAAAACAGCGCTTTAGGAGCAAATCCTGAACATCAGCCTCTCTGCCTGTACATTTATTTTAGCTTCCCTCTACTTGGTTAAGTGGATCTGTAATGTTGTTATGCCAATAAAGGTTCTTTGTTTGTTGTTCTTGTTGTTGAAAAGAGAGAGAGAGAGAAAGAGAGAAAGAAAGAAAAATTCTTGTTTTGTCCTGTCTGAGGACACAACCCGGCTTTAACATGGGGGGGGGAGGGGAAGGGGGGAGAGAACAGGCCCATACATGTTTTCAGATTCTCTAAGGAGAATGGTTTATTCTTTATTCGACTTCCCTATTCCCCACCTTTCACCTCAACAAAGACCAAAAATAGCTGACATTGTTCCCCTCTCTTCCATTTTATCCATACCACAATAATCCTGCGGGGTAGGTTAAAATGTGACTGACCCACCCAGCAAGCTTCTATGGCCGGGGGGGGGGGAGGGGGTGTTTCCAAACCTGGCTCTGCCAGATCCCAGTTTGACAGCCCTGCATCACCCTGACCCTCTTCGTCCCTGGGGGGGAACCACAGCAAAGGAGAATGCTTACCTCCGATGCTGTTTCTGCGAATACACCAACAAGTATTTCACCCGTATGTGATGGTTGTTCGTAACCACAAAGTACTTCTGTGGCACATCCCCCCCTTCGCTGTTCTTCACTCTGGCTCGCTTCTTGTCTATTTCTTTAGAATCTGTCCGGAAAGAACAGAGACCCTTTTAGAAACTAAGCAGAGCAAAGTTGGGTGCGGCACGACAACAGCGGAGTCTGAGCAGTGGCGTAGTTTCCGAGGGACCTGTGTCCCCAGGTGCCACTAATCTGGTCACATGGGGGGTGCAAAATCGGTTCCCCATGTGACCAGGAAGACGCCAAGTCATCTTGGGATGGCCTCGACCCCGCCCATGTCGTCATCGACATGGGCGGGGTCAAGAGAGCCTGCCTGCCGCCCCCCCAGCTCCCAGCCAGCAGTCTCTTCTGCCCTCCCATCTGGGGAGAGCACAAGCGACTGCCATCCCCCATCCTCCGAGAGCTGCTTGCATAAGGCACTGAGGCTGGGGGCGCAGCCTGCAGTCCCTTCTGCCCAGAGGGGAGGGCAGAAGGGACTGCAGGCTGCGAGCTGCGGGGGCCTTCAGGGGTGGGGGGGCAGAGCCCTGCCCCATGCCCCCAGTGCAGTGGGGGCCCCGCCTGGAGACAATTTGTCACTGGGCGCCATTTCCCCCCAATACGCCTCTGAGTCTGAGCATCAGAAATGTGCATGTTGCACTTATAGCACATCCTTCCAAGGAAGACACACGAAGCCACCATCGGTTACTGCAGATCACACTTCTGGGGTCGATGCAGCGCTAGATCTCCCTGTTGGCTTGGCAGGCTGAAACCGTGGGCCTCAAAATCTAGGGGCCCTCCGCCCAAGGTAGAGAATATGTTTGACCCTGTCGTAGGCCTTTCATCCCAGGAAAGCTGTCACAACATACACAGTCTCTAAACAACCCTTCAGGAATTTTCCTTGCACTCCATTTTGTTGGAAGAAAGGGACTTTACGCTGTTTCCTGCCTCATCCTACAGAGGGGTTTTTTTTACTAGCGAGTTAGTGGCTAGATAGGGACTTAGGAATTTGTCACCTTTACTCTATCACGATGACTCTATCCCTTTGATGTAGACCAGGGGTCTTCAAACTATGGCCCTCCAGATGTTCATGGACTACAATTCCCATCAGCCCCTGCCAGCATGGCCAAGTGGTAGGGCTCATGGGAACTGTAGTCTACGAACATCTGGAGGGCCATAGTTTGAAGACCCCTGATGTAGATTGATACTCTTGGGGACTTCCTCCCTTGCTTCCGCCTTCTTCTCTGAACCTCTCCATCTTACCTTCACCATGCCGAGGGAGAGGATGGGTCTCCTACGCCGATGCCTCCATCCAGCTAGATTAGACTAGATCAGGGGTAGGGAACCTGCGGCTCTCCAGATGTTCAGGAACTACAATTCCCATCAGCCTCTGTCAGCATGGCCAATTGGCAATGCTGGTAGGGGCTGATGGGAATTGTAGTTCCTGAACATCTGGAGAGCCGCAGGTTCCCTACCCCTGGGCTAGTCCCAGTTCTTTGGAGCTCTCTGAGCCCCACCCACCTCACAGGGTGTTTGTTGTGAGGGGGGAAGGGAAAGGAGACTGTAAGCCCCTTTGAGTCTCCTATGGGAGAGAAAGGGCGGATATAAACCCAACTCTTCTTCATCATCATCTGTGGTCAAGTAAACGTAGTTGAAAGCAGATGGGAATGGAAGCTGGAAAAACAAATTAAATTTAATTCCCGTGGGAGAGGCCGGCGGGGGGCGGGGGGCGGGCTGAGGCTCCATAATCCCTGGGAAACGGGGTCAGGGTTTGCTGAGGCCAACTCGCTCAGAACTGATGGCATTTGCGAACCTTGTGTCCATCTGTGGACAGTAAATTACAACTCAGGGTTGGAAGATGAGGTCCGAACTCATTCCAGCCGCTGAGTCCCACAGAGGGGTTATTGTTTCAGATTGGCCTGCTTTGAATAGATGCTCCAGCCACAGCCATATCTCTGCTCGAGTCAAAACTAAGGGGGCTGGCAGGTTGCTGAATGTGTGTGTGTGTAAGTTTGATGCAACAGAGAGCATTTTAAATAAAATATAGCTTTAAAAATAATATTAAGTATCATGCGGTTAATGTTGCCAGATCAGCTTTTCTGCAGCAAAGGGAAAGAAAGAAAGAAAGAAAGAAAGAAAGAAAGAAAGAAAGAAAGAAAGAAAGAAAGAAAGAAAGAAAGAAAGAAAGAAAGAAAGAAAGAAAGAAAGAAAGAAAGAAAGAAAGAAAGAAAAAGGGAAGAGAGAGGAAGGAAGGAAGGAAGGAAGGAAGGAAGGAAGGAAGGAAGGAAGGAAGGAAGGAAGGAAGGCAGGCAGGCAGGCAGGCAGGCAGGCAGGCAGGCAGGCAGGCAGGCAGGCAGGCAGGCAGGAAGGAAGGAAGGAAGGAAGGAAGGAAGGAAGGAAGGAAGGAAGGAAGGAAGGAAGGAAGGAAGGAAGGATTTGGATTTGACAAATTCAAAGAAAGGAGATCTATCAACAGCTAGTAGCTGAACAAAACCTTCATATTCAGAGGCACTATATCTGAATCTCAGGGAAACAGTGGCGCTTTCTACAAAAATCCCCTAAAACATTTCTAAAACGTTTTTAGTCCCTGCCCTTTATCATGATGTATGTCCGCACTCACTCCCTTGAAAAGATCCATGGCTGCCACTACCTGATTTTTCCAAGTGGTTTTTTTTTTGGAGTTTGTTGTTGAATCGATGCTTCAGTGCTTTACAGCAGGATGCTGCGATTCTCTGTGCCTTGTACACTTGATGCTTCAAAGATTAGTACCCCCCTCCAATAACAACAAACCTGCACCAGATAACCGTGCCCAGGCTCCCTAGAGCAATGATGTTGGCCCGTTGTAATGCCCTTCCATCAGCCGTATCCACAGGGAGATTCACTAAAACCCCTTACCGTCAAAGGCTATGCATATGCAATGGGAATTGTGTTGACTCTATAGACCATATTTTACTTTATTGTCCACTTTACACAGTACCCAGAGACAAATACTTGTCACCTCTGCTACTCAAAAAAGAGTATGCATCTGACTTGCAAAAGGTTATATTTCTGTTGGACAGCCCCAGTAGTGATGCAAATGATGTAGTCACCAAATTTTTGGATTTGTATATAAAACAGCGCTTTAGGAGCAAATCCTGAACATCAGCCTTCTCTACCTGTACATTTATTTTAGCTTCCCTCTACTTGGTTCAGTGGATCTGTGTATATAATGTTGTTATGCCAATAAAGGTTCTTTGTTGTTGAGCAACAAACAGAAAAGGTGCAGATAAACAGACGAGAGGCAATGAAGGGAGCTCAGGAAATGGAGCCGAGGAGAAAGTCCAGGGGCAGAGGTGTGAGAAACATCTTCAAGAGACTGCACAGGCAGCTGAAGACGTTTTCAAAATGTTCCCACTAAAAGGATCGTTTTAAAAGGGCCTTCATTTAAAATGTTTTGAGGCTGCAAATAAAACACTTTGGGAACCAATGGCAGTAAAAACAGTGCAGAACTCCACGGAGGAAACGTTTTATGCCTCAAAATGTTTTAAAAGGCGGAGGATGTGGACCTGTTATGGATCCCCACGGGGGAGAAAGGTGGATGAAATAAAGTAAAAATTAAAAAGCCATTCATAATAAGTAAAAGCAATGTCAATGTAATCTGATGCAAGACCTTTAAAATGGGTTAGTTCCGCACACATCAAAGTCAGTTGTAAACAAGCAAATATAAGATGAAAGGACCACTCGAGACCGACATACAGATGGGCTGTACAGTCCGTGGAAGAACCATGACCTTCTAGAACTTTCCCTGAGAGATATAAGATGCAGCAGTGGCGTAGGAGGTTAAGAGCTCGTGTATCTAATCTGGAGGAACTGGGTTTGATTCCCCGCTCTGCTGCCTGAGCTGTGGAGGCTTCTCTGGGGAATTCAGATTAGCCTGTGCACTCCCACACATGCCAGCTGGGTGACCTTGGGCTAGTCACAGCTTCTCGGAGCTCTCTCAGCCCCACCTACCTCACAGGGTGTTTGTTGTGAGGGGGGAAGGGCAAGGAGATTGTCAGCCCCTTTGAGTCTCCTGCAGGAGAGAAAGCGGGGGATAGAAATCCAAACTCTTCTTCTTCTTTAAAATGGGTTAGTTTCGCACACATCAAAGTCAGTTGTAAACAAGCAAAGGACCACTCGAGACAGACATACAGATGGGCCGTACAGTCCATGGAAGAGCCATGACCTTCTAGAACTTTCCCTGAGAGATATAAGACGCAAATTTGTCCCAGAGTAATGCTGACAGGTGTGAAACAGTGGAGGGAAGAAACTTAAGTCATATGAGGGAAAAGGGGAAACAGACTGCACCCGTCGAGAGAATTTCTGAAAGGTGAAGAGGCAACTAAACTGTTTTGGAGTGGGACGAAGAAAACACAAGATGGTATCCAAAATGCCAAGAAAAGGGACTACGGGAGAAACTCCTGGAACCCATATACTGGAGTCCTGAACTGCTATTTTAAATTTTACTTTTTATGGCTTTATAATGTGTTTTATTGAATGTATTTTGTCTACCTTGCATGGCTCCTCAGGCGCTGTAAGGAAGAAAGGTGGCTAATAAAAGTTCTAAATAAATAAAATTCAAATATATTGTCGAAAGCTTTCACGGCCGGAATCACTGGGGTGCTGTGTGGTTTCCGGGCTGTGTGGCCGTGTTCTAGCAGCATTCTCTCCTGACGTTTCGCCTGCATCTGTGGCTGGCGTCTTTAGAGGATACTCCACTACCATCAGATCCTCTGAAGATGCCAGCCACAGATGCAGGCGAAACGTCAGGAGAGAATGCTGCTAGAACATGGCCAGACAGCCCGGAAACCACACAGCACCCCAAAATACAAATATTTTGGTGCGATCTGGTGATTGCAACGCAATACGGAAGGGGGTGAGGAGATAAAGTTCGGCACTACTGTTCCCATGACGGTGGACTGCACCATTGAAGCGGCCACGGGGAGCCCCAACGCTTCACCTGAGCACAAGGTGGCAAGTTCCATGACCCCAAAGAAGCCTCCTGCCTCTCACAGGGGGTAGAAAGCAGGGGCGTAATGAGGCAAACTGTAGCCCTGGGCAAAACCTGAGTTGGATGCCCCCCCCCCATGGGTGGCCACTCCACCTCCTTTGGGAGTCCATAACTTTGGACTCCCCGAACCAAACCTCACCAAACTTGGGGGATAGCATAAGGACAGTCTCCTGATGATACGCTGAAATTTTGGTGCCACTAGCCTAAAAACTGCGCCCCCTGCAGGCCAAAAATGGAAAACCACTAAAAATACCCCAAAATGAACCCTGCATTTTGATGCCCCTACAAGGTGGTGCCCTGGGCAGCTGCCCACCTTGCCCAATGGGCATTATGCCCCTGGTAGAAAGGCCACCAGACTTGACAGGCGAGCAGAAGGCGCTGGTTTCCCAGGGAAAGGAAGGCTGGAAGGGGCCCGAGGACACGTCACCACAGCGGGCCTGCCTGCCTTAATGAAGCTTTCTTGTTAGAGTTTGAAGGATCCTCATTGAAAATCAGGCTGCCATGGAAACCAAAGGTGTTCAGTCTCTCAAGGGATGCTGCTGAAAGACAAATTCGCAGAATGCTGCTGTCCGCGGCGTGCAAACCTGGAAGCTCCGGCAAAGTCCCTTTATTGGGGAGGGGAGGAAGCATTGTAGGGTTGCCAGCCTCCAGGCGGGGCCCGGAGATTTCCTGCAGTTACCATTGCTACCACTGCTATCATTGTTACCCACTGCCAGGGGTAACTAGAAAGTGATTTCAGCGTGATTTCAGCTTTGTCAGCAATGAGCGATAGTGATTTCAGAGTGATTTCAGCTTTGGCAGCAGTGAGCGGATGCAGAGGCAGGCTGCCTTCAGAGCAGAGGTTCTTTATTGTGATTTCAAGCTCTTTCCAGGCCAGACTGCCCAGTACAGAACGAAACACAGCCCTTTTTATACAGTTTTTCACCCAATCAGAGGAGGAAGGGGGCAGTCCCCTGCCACATAATACAGACAATCTAAAACAAAGAGGAGGAAGACAGTCTTTTGTTTTTGCTGATGGGATTAAGTCCCAGAAGAAAAGGCTGCCAATGAATCTTGAGATCCTAGAAGTGGAAACTTCAGTAGTCCAATGGGCCTTGAGATCCTAGAAGTGAAAATTCAAATAGTCCAATGGGAAGTAGGGTGATGTCCTCCAAACGGCCAAGGCACTCCTTGTAAGTCCAAAAAGATATTTTGTTGAGGTTGACAAACTTATCAGATTGCAAGAAGGAGTTGTCCTTACTTTGCATTTTCTGATCTACTTCCTTGTTACCTAGCTAAAATAAAACTACTAAAATCCTAAGAGGCTTCTTCTATTAATACAATAAAGTATCTATCACTGAAAGTAACTCTATAGAATCCCTTAACCTTATAACAAAGAACCTCCAATACAGTACAAGCCCATATAAACATATAAGCATCCTAAATTAACAGTAACAAAACCTTAAATCAACTGGAGAACCTAGCTAAAGTATAATCCTAAACATTTGGCAAATAATAAATCCAACACTGAGGGGCTGACATTAAACCTTAAAAGGGACAAAGGCAAGAAGGAAACCATGTGAAATATCAGCACATTTGTATATACATGTTCTTTCCAGGACTTGTGGAGGCTTTTGGACAACACTGGTCTCTTTGCTCTGATCCTTAGCCAGTGTAGTTCGGTGGTAGGCTCAGGAAAATATTTTTTCCTATTTTCCTGGTGGTAACATCATGACTGTGGCAAACATTTTCCATTTCATCTTTATTACATATCATGCAGACGACACCAAATTAGGAGGGGTAGCTAATACCCCAGAGGACAGAGTGAGGATTTCAAAATGACCTGGACAGATTAGAGAGCTGGGCCAAAACAAACAAAATGAATTTCAACAGAGATAAATGTAAGATGCTCCAGTTAGGCAGGAAAAAAAATGAAATGCACAGATATAGGATGGGTGACACCTGGCTTGACAACACGACATGCGAAAGGGATCTGGGAGTCTTAGTAGACCATAAATTAAACATGAGTCAGCAGTGTGATGCAGCAGCCAAGAAAGCCAATGCGATCCTGGGGCTGCATCAATAGGAGTATAGTGTCAAGGTCGAGGGACACAATTGTACCTCTCTCTTTTGCATTGGTTAGACCTCACCTGGAATTTTGTGTACAGTTCCGGGCACCACAATTCAAGAAGGATATTGACAAGCTGGAACGGGTCCAGAGGAGGGCAACCAAAATGGGGAAAGGCCTAGAGTCCATGCCCTACGAAGAGAGGCGTCCTCTCTCTTGCCAATAAAGTCTTCTACACTAAGGCATGGGCCGAAAACAGCGGTGTGAAACCGGTGTAAAATAGTTTAAAACAGTGTAAAAGGGTTTACACCATTTTCACACCGTTTTCACACGGTTTTTTTCTGGCCCATGCGGAATATACCCAAGACTTGCACAGTCTGAATTAGTCCATAGAACCGGGGCTCGACATCTGCCAGCCCAGAATGTGGAGGAAGGCGCGTCTGAGAGAACTTGAGTGGGAACGTACAATTGCCACGCTCTTAAATTGTAATCCTCACAACAACCAGTTTCTACGAAAAGCTGCTGTCTGCAAAACTGGGCAACGCTTGGTTTCTTTTCCACACACCGTCATTCCCTGTCTTTTAAAAACAAAACCAACCTTTACCTAGTCCGTGCCAAAACCACGCATCGGAGATCAAGGAACATGTTTGAAAATACTTTTAGATTATTAAAATTCATAAGAGTGATTTATAGCGGGGTTTAAAGCAGCCAGCTGCCAATATAAATGGGCTTAGAGAAAGTCCCCCAACGCATCCCCAAAAAGACTGAAAAGAAGAAAATAATTTCCGGGCTCCGAAGATAAAGAAAAAGCCCGGCAGGGGGGCGGGGGGGGGGACCACCCTGTGAAAAATTCATGCTGTTTTCAGTTGGATGTCGAGAGCCCCATTTCCTGACTGCATTTAGGCCCAGATGAATCGAGGCCTTTATATTTGTGGACCTATTATTATTATTATTATTATTATTATTATTATTATTATTATTATTATTATTATTATTATTATTATTATTATTATTATTATTATTACTATAATAATAACTACAACTACAACTACAACTACAACTACTACAACAACAACAACAACAACAACAACAACAACAACAACAACAACAACAATAATAATAATAATAATAATAATAATTTTTATAAACCATCCTCCCCCAGAGGGCTCAGGGCGGTGAATAGAACATATAGATAGAGCACAAATAAAATCAATAATATCAAAATTAATTAAATAAATCATTAAGTATACATGTTAAAAACCAACCCCATTAAAATGCAGCATCCTAATATCAGATAAGAGGATCAATTTTCTTTCCCCCATGCTTACATTAACACACGAACGGATCCAAGTCATGCTTGGCTTCCAACCCAGCTGGCAAGTCAGTCCTGCCTAGGGTTGCCAACTGACCCAAAGAAAATAGCTTGCTCTGCTCCAGCGTTCCGGACGGCTCGGAACCAGTAGGAGACGGGTCAGTCTTCTTGTGTCTGCACAGCAATCTGCTGAAAATTAGGGTTGCCAACTCTGAATTGCCAACTTCTTGGAGGTTTAATGTATTGTCGAAGGCTTTCACGGCCGGAATCACTGGGGTGCTGTGTGGTTTCCGGGCTGTATGGCCGTGTTCTAGCAGCATTCTCTCCTGACGTTTCGCCTGCATCTGTGGCTGGCATCTTCAGAGGATCTGATGGTAGGAATGGAAAGCAAGTGGAGTATATATTCTGTGAGGTCAAAAGGGCTGCGAGGCCATATCTGAATAAGAGAGTAGGCTGGCATGTGAGTCAGGCTAGAGAAGTCTCTGTAGCTAATGGGATGTAACAAATGAAGATAGCAAAGGTCAATAGGTGGATGGATCTGGAATTAGGAAGTATCCTTGGTCTTTGGTTCCCTTTGATTGCTATAGTCTATAGTTGTCCTGTGTTTGTGTGGAGCTGATCAGTCACTGTCTTGATTCTAGAGTTTTTCAACACTGGCAGCCAAATTCTGTTCATTTTCATGGTTTCTTCCTTTCTGTTGAAATTGTCCATGTGCTTGTGAATTTCAATGGCTTGCTCTCTATGTAGTCTCGACGATTAGTGGTTGTCCAGAGTGGTCCAGAATTTCTGTGTTTTCAAATAATATTCTGTGTCCAGGTTGGTTTATCAAGTGTTCTGCTATTGCTGATTTTTTTTTCTGGCTGAAATAGTCTGCAGTGCCTTTCGTGTTCTTTAATTCGTGTCTGAGCGCTTCGCGATTTATGGCGGGATTTCCTATGTAAACTTGTCCACAGCTACATGGTATGCGGTAGACTCCTGCAGTAGCTGGAGGACCCCTCTTATCCTTTGCTGAACGTAGCATTTGTTGAATTTTCTTAGTGGGTCTGTAGATTGTTTGTAGGTTATGTTTCTTCATCAGTTTTCCTATGCGGTCAGTGGTTCCCTTGATGTGTGGTAAGAACACTTTCCCTCTAGATGGCTCTTCATCCTTGTTCATGTGGCTTGGAGGTTTTTGGGCTGGAGCTTGGGGAGGCGAGTTTGGGGCGAGGAAATACCCCAGCAGGGTAGAATGCCACAGACTCCGCCCTCCAGAGAAGCCACCAGCTCCAGGTAAACTGATCTCCGTCTTCTGGAGATCACTTGTAATTCCCAGAGATCTCCACGTGCGACCTAGATGCCAGAAACCCTAATTCTTCATTTGCTTGTTTGTTTGTTTGCATTTGTTCCCTGCCCTTTACTGTGGTCTCGTGGCAGATTACAATTAAAAAAACCCATACCAATCCAACAATGGCAAAAATCACATAAGACCCCGCTGTAAAAGCCCTAAAGCCCGAAACCCCCCCAAACAATCAAACATTTCACCCAACCCATTCACAAAAGAAAGGCGTGTACGGACACCTTCACGGCCTCCCGGCAGGGGAAGTCAATGAAACACCCAGGTAAAGGGGACGGTGTTCACTGAAACTCCAAGAGAATAGCTGAACCTCTGGAGGGGAGGCGTTCCACAGCGTAGGGGCAACTGTAGAGAAGGCCCTCCAGGTCACCCCACTCCCACCCCCTCACCTCCAAAGGGGGCAGGACAACTAGGCAGCAGTGGCGTAGGAGGTTAAGAGTTTGTGTATTTAATCTGGAGGAACCAGGTTTGATTCCCAGCTCTGCCGCCTGAGCTGTGGAGGCTTATCTGGGGAATTCAGATTAGCCTGTGCACTCCCACACACGCCAGCTGGGTGACCTTGGGCTAGTCACAGCTTCTCGGAGCTCTCTCAGCCTCACCTACCTCACAGGGTGTTTGTCGTGAGGGGGAGGGGCAAGGAGATTGTAAGCCCCTTTGAGTCTCCTGCAGGAGAGAAAGGGGGATATAAATCTAAACTCTTCTTCTTCTTCTCCCCCTCCAACCTCAGTACCTGGACAGCAATATATGGACAGGTGCACTGTCTCAGGTACCCAGGACCGAAGCTGTAAAAGGCTTCATTGGTTAGCACCAGTACTTCGAATGGAGCCCGGTAGCCCATCGGAAACCACTGCAGACTCCTCAGAATTGGGGCCAGTAGAAAAATAAGAAGGTAATTTCAACATAACGTTAAGAAGAATGAGGACCTCTATCTGAGTCTCATCAGAAGCATCCATGTTCCCTCCAAGAATTTTCAGTTCTTACATTCTTTTTTCCTTGTGTAGATGTAACCCCCATGCTCAGAATGGGTTGACCCAGTAAGGGGTGGAGACTCAAAGCAGGAGAAGGCTGCAGAGCTCAGCTCATGTAGTTTGGAGGAGACAAGGCTACCAGACTCGGACCTTGATTGGTATAAGCCAGTGATGGCGAACCTTTTTGAGACCGAGTGCCCAAATGCAACCCCAAACCCACTTATTTATTGCAAAGCGCCAACCCGGCAATTTAACCTGAACGCTGAGGTTTTAATTTAGGAAAAAATGGTTTGCTCCCTCTTCCTCCGCCCCTCCTGCTTGAGCAGGGACCAGCCTGCTCTAGCCTCCAGCAAGTCCCGCGCGCACTGCTCTGTGCCTCTGTAGCATTTCTGCCTCCTCTGTGCCCTCCCCCTCGGGCAGCAGCCACCTGGAACACAGGCCCCAGGCCCGCCAGCTGAGTCTTCCCTACTCACCGTGGTGCACGCATGTCGTGCTCAGTGGCCCAGGCCAGCCTAGATGTATGTGTGTGGGGGTGGGGGTGTGTGATTTTCCGCCCTCCACTTGATGAACTCTGTGTGCACGTGCCCACAGAGAGGGCTCCGAGTGCCACCTCTGGCACCCGTGCCATAGGTTCGCCATCACTGGTATAAGCCCTTAACACCTTGTTAAGGTAACTGCAATGTTGTTGGGAACTACTGGCAAGGTAGTTGTTTATTTTTGCTATGTTGTAAATGTTGGAGTTTATTGTTTCAGGGTTTCTTTTTATGTTTGTAATGGGTAAGAGTTCTCCTGGAAACCTTCATCATGTTGAACCCTGTTCACCAAGCCCTTGGAGTCTTCAGGAGCCAACCCACCTGCAAAGAAGAATTGGACTTGGCAGTATCAGTAGACTGCAACTAGAAGGACTTGAAAATGCAAACCTGAACAGGACTTTGAAGTGTGATGTTAAATGTTGATGTTTGATGTTATATGTTATATGTTAAGAAAGTAAACCATTTTGTTTTTTTTAATTTGTTGTTGCAAACTCATTCCAAGTTCTGCCCCACAGAACCCACAAGCTGAGGTTACATAGACACAAGGGGACGACGGATTAGGGTGGCCCCTTCCTCCCAAGATCCTGATGGAGGAGCACAGTGACACTCTAATATCTGACAAGCCAGGAGCAAGTTCTTTTTAGTGGTTTCAGACAGGGAGGCGGGATGGTATAGCCTCACCCGCCATAATATAGGCAAGCCACTGACTTTGGAAGAAGCAGTTGTGAGTAGGCGGCTAAGGGAATGCTGTTAAAAAGCTTGGCACATCTGGAAGAACGGGAAGAGCCTGAAGCCGTGGAAGACTGCTTGGGTAGAAAGCAGTGACGAAGGGAGGGGAAGCTGTGCCCTCTCCCGCCCCGCCCACCCCCTCCCGCCCCCGTCCTGCCCCTGACACGTTCCCGCCCCAACACGTGACTGCAATGGTGGCACCCAAGGCGAGCCACCCCAGATGTCTGAGAGCAGCACTGGCATAGCGGCTAAGAGCAGGTGCACTCTGATCTGGAGGAACCGGGTTTGATTCCCAGCTCTGCCGCCTGAGCTGTGGAGGCTTATCTGGGGAATTCAGATTAGCCTGTGCACTCCCACACACGCCAGCTGGGTGACCTTGGGCTAGTCACAGCTTCTCGGAGCTCTCTCAGCCCCACCCACCTCCCAGGGTGTTTGTTGTGAGGGGGGAAGGGCAAGGAGATTGTAAGCCCCTTTGAGTCTCCTACAGGAGAGAAAGGGGGGATATAAATCCAAACTCCTCCTCCTCCTCCTCCTCCTCCTCTTCTTCTTCTTCTTCTTCTATTGCAGCTCCGCCTCTGCTAGAAAGTACTATCAAGTTGCAGGCAACTTGTGGTGACCCCATAGGCCATAGGTGTCAAACTCGCGGCCCTCCAGATGTTATGGACTACAGTTCCCATAATCCCCTGCCAGCATGGTTTGGGCAGGGGATGATGGGAACTGTAGTCCACAACATCTGGAGGGCCGCGAGTTTGACACCTGTGCCATAGGCTTTTCAAGATAACAGATGAGTGGGGGAGGGGGGGATTAACATTGCCTTTGTGTAGTGATCCTGGACTTCCTTGGACTTCTGGACTTCCTGGACCCTGGACTTCTCCAGCCCAGTACTAAGCAGGGTGGGCCCTGTTTGGTTTCTGAAATGTAATGAGATTCCGCTAACCTGGGTCGTCCAGTTCGGGCCTGAAGAAAGTAGTGGTGGAAAAGTCACAGCTGACTTAAGAGGTTTTCAAGGCAAGAAGTGAACAGAAGTGGTTTGTCTTTGGCTGCCAGCGTGGTGTAGTTGTTAAGAGCAGATGGAGTCTAATCTGGAGAACCGGGTTTGATTCCCCACTCCTCCACCTGAGCGGCTGAGGCTTATCTGGTGAACCAGATGTGTTTCCCCACTTCTACATTCCTGCTGGGTAACCTTAGGCCAGTGATGGCGAACCTTTTTGAGACCGAGTGCCCAAATTGCAACCCAAAACCCACTTATTTATCGCAAAGTGCCAACACGGCAATTTAACCTGAATACTGAGGTTTTAGTTTAGAAAAACGGTTGGCTCTGAGGCATGCGTTACTTGGGAGTAAGCTTGGTGGTAGTTGGTGGCTTTGCTTTGAAGCAACCGTGCAACTCTTCCAACAGGTGAATCATGACCTTAGCAAGCCCCATTGTCAGCAAACGAGATTACTCCCAGGTAAAGGATCACACTTTAGTTCTTCGCATGAAAATCAGTGGGGTTTAACAGCACTTAACAGGGTTACCTACACTGCCTCCCCAAAACTAGGGTTGATTCTGCATGGGCCAAAAACAGCAGTGTGAAAACGGTGTGAAAACGGTGTAAAAGGGTTTAAAACGGTGTAAAAGGGTTTATACTGTTTTCACACTATTTTCACACCGCTGTTTTTGGCCCATACAGAATCAGCTTAGGTCTTAGGTTTAATGCTAATAATCGAGCCCAGCGGCCCAGGCCAGCCTAGATATATTGGGGGGGGGGGGGCTCAGTTTGTGCATGCCCGTGCCATAGGTTCGCCATCACTGCCTTAGGCGAATCACAGTTCTCTCGGAACTCTCTCAGCCCCACCTGCCTCACAACGTGTCTGTGGTGGGGAGAGAGAAAGGAGCTTGGAAGCCACCTTGGGTCTCTTTTCAGGAGAGAAAGGTGGGGTATCAATCCAAACTCTTCTTCCTCTTTGGCAACAGAGATCCTTGGTAGTTTCCCATTCAAGGTCTAACCCTACTTAGCTTCCACAATCTGAGGAAACCTGGCTAGTCGGAACTAACCAGCTCAAGGTAGAGAGCTTGTCGCGGCTGCTGGTTTCGCTACCTAGCCTCTGTTGATGTTTGATTTGAAGCATTGCCCTCCACCCCAAACAAAACCCACTTTGCTCGAGGAAAACTTCCTTATCTGGCTGCTTCCCACACCTGTTTCCAGAGGAGGGGAGCGGAGGAGCGTTTCACTGATGAAGACGTTCCAGCTCTTGGTTTTTACAGATCGTTTTTCAGCACGAAGAACATCCCCTATTAAAAGGGTGGAAAAAAACGGTTTTATGGCCTCCGAGTTGAAATTAAGCATAGATTTATAAAAGTGTCAGCCAGTGAGCCCTTAACAGCCAGCGCAATCCTGCCAGCCCAAATGACCTTTCAGGTAGTGGAGACTTTTATGGGGAGTTATAAAATGTAGATTTGTTGGCAATATTAGCAGCTGCAGCTACAGCAGCACCTCCGACTGTGTCTTCAACAGAGAGGCCCTGCGTGTCTGCATGCCTTCGTTATTCTTTTCTACGTTTTGGTAACTAATAGAGGCAGAGTTGTATCAGGGGAAAATGGTGGCTGAGACATATTCTTTGGGCACTGCCCCCCCACTGTGCCTGGGGGGCAGGGCTCCATCCCCTCAGCCCAGCTGCCACCCCCCAGCTCCCAGTCGGCAGTCCCTTCTGCCCTCCCCTCTGGGGAGAGCGGAAGTGACTGCTGTCCCCTGTCAGCTGCTTTTATAAATACTGAGGCTGGGGGTGGGGCTTGGGGCAGGGCCACGTCCCCCGCCCCTGCCCCGCCCCTCAGTGCTTATAAAAGCAGCTGTTGGAGGATAGGGATGGCAGTCACTCCCACTCTCCCCAGAGGGGAGGGCAGAAGAGACTGCCGGCTGCCCGCTGGGAGCAGGGAGGCTGGTGTCCTTGGGCTACCTTGGCCTCACCCATGTCGACGATGACATGGGTGGGGTCGAGGCCACCTGATGACGAGGCAGCAGGACTTCCTGCCACCTTGCCATCTTCCTGGTCACGTGGGGGGCAGATTTTACGACCCACGTGCCCCGATTAGTGGCGTCTGGGGACAGAGGGTACCCCTTGTCCCTAGGCAAATATGCCACTGAATAGAGGGCAGGAGAAAGAGAGAGAGACAGTTCTGTCCTATGCCAGGCTGACCAGACGTCCCGCTTTTGGCGGGACAGTCCACCACCACCACCACAGCCGCCGCCGCCACCACCACCACCACCATGATGACTGGGCATGACAATATCTTAGTTTTATCTCACTGCTGCTGTATAGATTTCCAGGTCACACAGAACAATTTTGTACTTCTGTGCTGCTTACAGACACCAATCCTGATATAACGTACGGTGTTGCCAGGTTTTGAAGCATGTTGTGGGATGGCCTGTGCTATAAATCAGGCTTAACAAATATTAAAGTTGTCTTATTAGAGTTCACTGTGACTGGATAGTCAAAGTCTTCTATTTGCCAACTATATTGTTCCCTTTTGCCTACCCTTTTAAAAAAGTTTTAAACTTTCCCCCCCTTTTGATATATACCTTCTTGTCCCATTTCCTTTATGTTCCCATACCTTTCTTGAGTTCCATTTTCCCCCAGAACATTCTTTTAGATACATATTTAGTCTTAATATATCTTCTTTTAATTGGTTGTATTTTATCTACCTTGTGCTAGTCTGTGACCATAATAACTGCTGAAGAAGAAGAGTTTGGATTTATATCCCCCCTTTCTCTCCTGTAGGAGACTCAAAGGGGCTGACAAACTCCTTTCCCTTCCCCCCTCACAACAAACACCCTGTGAGGTGGGTGGGGCTGAGAGAGCTCTGAAGAACTGTGACTAGCCCAAGGTCACCCAGCTGGCGTGTGTGGGAGTGCACAGGCTAATCTGAATCCCCCAGATAAGCCTCCACAGCTCAGGCGGCAGAGCGGGGAATCAAACCCAGTTCTCCAGATTAGAATGCACCTGCTCTTAACCACTACTGCTCCTGAGTCAGTCACTTACTGCCTGGTTTTAACTGGAGATGCTGAGAACTAAACTTGGGCTATTCCGCACGCCAAGCAGATGAGTCACAGCCCCTCCCCCCTGGAACTGGAAGTGTGCAGCCTATAAAATCTCCCTCACATCACTTGGGAAACCATCTTTTGGTTTCCAACTTTGGCAAAAGCATCGACAAGAGTTCTGGATCACAAGCTTCCCTCAAATCCATGTCTCTGCTCAACAAACCAGAAGATACAGCGGAACCTCGGTTTCTGTTGGTAATCCGTCCGAAAAGAATCGATGAAAACCGAAACCGATGAAAACCGAGGCAAACTTCTCCTTAGGAATCAGCGTAAATCCAATTAATCCGTTCTAGGCACTCCAAAAAACATACCGAAAACACATCTTTGGTGAATAAACATAAGTGTTTAAAGCTGAAAACAGTAACAAACAATAACACTAGGACCAGGTTTAGAGCCAGTGGACCAATGTTGCACCAGAAAGCTGTCCAAAGAGGTCTGTTTCTGAAGCCTGTTTAAGATTTGTCTGAAATGGGGCAAGACGTTGTCATTAAACAAGTTGCAGACACGGCCCGCAACAGCTTTGTCCGGGTGATTTTTCTCCACAAACCCTTACACCTTACTGCAAATCAATCAAAACTGAGGCAAATCGATGAAAAGCGAGACAAATTTTTCACTGAAAAAAAATCGATGAAAACCGAAACCGATGAAAACCGAGGTTCCACTGTAGTTGCGATTCTGTACCTACAGATAGTCGCAATTCCGAATTTAATTTTTTTAGTGCACAGCTCTGCCCCTTTATATCTGATTTTTAAAAAATCTGCATCTCCACCTTGATTTGTGCATTTGCCAGAGCGTGGCAGCAAGCCCGTTTTCTGGAAAACGCACAAGTATCCAGGCAGTTTTTAACCCAGCCGAGAAGAACTCATGGAAAATCGTTTGTGTCGGACAGGGAAAGCCTGTGAGCTTATTTGCAGATGTAAAAGGAGGAACGGAGCCCCCGTAGGATTGGCTGCTCTGATGGTGGTTAATGCTGAATAAACATCTGCAAGGAAACTTCGCCTTCACGCTAATGCATCAGCTGCAGGCCCGAGAGACAGGAATGTCGTCCCAAGCAGAGCCATCATTTCCCGTTCCCAATTCTGCATGAATTACTTAAAACTGAGCCACACAAAAAATAGATTAGCTGTCGAGAAGTGATGTTTTTATGGATAGATGTGCAGCCTTCGGGCTCTGGAATAAACCCAGTCCTGAGGCAAACTCTATGCTGGGGATCATTAGGAAAGGAATTGATAATAAAACTGCAAAGATTGTCATGCCCTTATATAAAGCAGTGGTGCGACCGCACTTGGAGTACTGTTCTTAAGTACAGCCTTTTCCTCACGTGCCACTTGTGCCGTTTTGAAGATGCTTCAGTACATTGGCACAGGAGGCAGGGTTTCCCAACATGGATGTTGGAATTGCTGGTGTAACCTCTATCTTGTGGGTTCTGTGGGGAAGAACTTGGACTGAGTTTCCAACAACGATTTTTAAAAACAAAATGGTTTACTTTCTTAACATATAACATCAACATTTAACATCACACTTCAAGGTCCTGTTCAGGTTGCATTTTCAAGTCCTTATATTTACAGTCTACCGATACTGCCAAGTCCAATTCTTCTTTGCAAGTGGGTTGGCTCCTGAAGACTCCAAGGGCTTGGTGAACAGGATTCAACATGATGAAGGTTTCCAGGAGAACTCTCACCCATTACAACCACAAAAAGAACCCTTAACAAGGTGTTAAGGGCTTATAGAAATCAAGGTCCGAGTCTGGTAGCCTTGTCTCCTCCAAACTACATGAGCTCTGCAGCTTTGAGTCTCCACCCCTTTCTGGGTCAACCCATTCTGAGCATGGGGGTTACACTGGGACATTTGGGAAGGTGGAACTCTGCTCGACTGCATCAAAACCTTCTTTTATTTTCAATTTGAATGTTGTGGCTTCAATGTTATTGCTGCCCACGCTTCGGTAACAACAGGGTCCCAATAAGGATCTAACATGGCTGCATTATGCACCAGCTGAAGTTTCCAGAGCGGGGCCAAGGGTAGCCCTGCAGAGAGCGAGTTGCAGTAGTCTAGAGGTGACCGTTGCATGGATCACTGTAGCAAGATTGGTCTGCCTGCTGGTGGATGTAATATGGCCACCATAGAGAAGAAGAAGAAGAGTTTGGATTTATATCCCCCCTTTCTCTCCTGCAGGAGACTCAAAGGGGCTTACAATCTCCTTGCCCTTCCCCCCCTCACAACAAACACCCTGTGAGGTAGGTGGGGCTGAGAGAGCTCCGAAGAACTGTGACTAGCCCAAGGTCACCCAGCTGGCGTGTGTGGGAGTGCACAGGCTAATCTGAAGTCCCCAGATAAGCCTCCACAGCTCAAGCGGCAGAGCGGGGAATCAAACCCGGTTCCTCCAGATTAGATACACGAGCTCTTAACCTCCTATGCCACTGCTGCTCACTAGCAAAAAATAAGCAAAGGAGAAATCAGGTTAACTGTGGCCACGGGTCATTTTGAGGGTGTGAGTGTTGGCGTACACCGTGGTAAAGGAGGGGGAGTGAAAACGTTTTAGAAATGTTTCAGATGATTCGTGCAGAAAGCGCCCGGATTCGGATCAGACGGATGAGTGATCTTATTCAGCGGTGCACTGTTTATGTTCATTCTGAGCAGAGTTTTAGGAAAGGGCCCCTCTCACCAGATTGCTGCGTTGCTTCTGATTGTGAGATCCCCTTTTCCACATCTGTTTATTGTTGCGGGACTGGGCTAAGAAGGGCTTTCAGAGATCACGGAGGAGCACGGCAGAGCCTGTGGCAAACGGGCCGTTTGAACCTGACTGTTTTGATCCACCCGGGTCTCCTTCGTCTCACGACACCTCCCATAAAACATTTAAAAGCCATTTAAGGCGCAGTAACCGCCATTCACAGGAGCCGCTCCACCTCGGGGCCTTTCATTCCTTCTACTCACAAGCCAGCTATAAATCTCCCATCTTTACGACGTGCCCCACAAGGCGGCCATAAAAATATACGCTCAAGAAAATTATAGCAGTTATTTTTGACTACCAGATGAATTTATTTTCACACATTTTAGGGGTCTCTCCCCCACCACCCTTTTAAATGTAGGCAATTTCCAGCATCTCTCCAGCATTAATTTCACAGCCCTTCCCTTCTAGTCCTATTCCTGATTCCTACTTGTTTTTCTAGCATTTTCTCCCTTTTTCTAGTCCAGAGAGAAGGAAATGTTTGGGGTATATATTGAAATACACACGTTGCACTCTGGCTGTGTCTTATATCTTATATCTTAATCTTATATATAATTGAACAACTTAACACTTCTATT
Organism: Sphaerodactylus townsendi; assembly: GCF_021028975.2. NCBI lineage: Eukaryota > Metazoa > Chordata > Lepidosauria > Squamata > Sphaerodactylidae > Sphaerodactylus > Sphaerodactylus townsendi. The sequence goes on from NC_059441.1 coordinate 2,729,283, forward strand.
TGTATTTACATTTCCTTATTTCTCTGACAAAGTTCTTAAAGATACAGCATAAGTCTTCCAACTCTTATAACTAAACATAAATAATCACTTAGTCCATTCAATTCTTTGTTCAGAAACAAAGCTTCAGTTCCATATAGTCCATATATCAATTCTGTAGGTTCTACGTAGAAACGTCTCGCGCATATAGAACGTTTTTCGTGCGTCTTCCTCAGTATGCCAGTATGTTCAAACAACTTCCATCAGTTCTTTGAGGCTTCTAATGGGTATATTGGCTCTCTGTTAAGAGTTGCCCGCTCCCATCGCTGCCTTCCGTTTGGAAGACTTATGTCTTCTTTGGACTTAAGTCTTCTTTGGAAGACTTATGCTGTATCTTTAAGAACTTTGTCAGAGAAATAAGGAAATGTAAATACAAATAGAAGTGTTAAGTTGTTCAATTATATATAAGATTAATATATAAGATTAGACACAGCCAGAGTGCAATGTGTGTATTTTTGAGTTTATTTGGGCCAATGTTGACATTGCACTCTTAAAGATAGTGGTGATTGTTAGGATGGGGTATATATTGTCCATGTCCCAGGGTGTATATATGGACAATATATACCCCAAATATTTCCTCCTCTCTGGACACAGTGTGTAACAGACTCCCCTCTGTGATACACCTCTGAAGACGCCAGCCACAGATGCAGGCGAAACGTTAGGAACAAGATCCACCTGACCACAGCCACACAGCCCGGAAAACCCACCACAACCAGTTGAATCCGGCCGTGAAAGCAACAACAACAACAACAACAACAACCTTTATTTGGCATTTAAAAATAGGTTCTAGAGCATTTTTGAAATACAAATCAAGAGTACATTCAAAGCACAGACAGGAAGACTGTATATAGCAGTATACATTACTTAGAAAGTTCTGTCACTTGTAAAAGACATTTTGCTACTTTTTCCAAGAGCATGATATCTGTGTTATTTAACAGAAGCTCCACAACAGAACAGTCAGAGTCACTTTCAGATTTGTCTAGGGCCAGCCTGGGAGAGAAATTCCTGATGCCCCCATATCTCGGACAGTCAAGAATAATGTGAGCAAGAGTCTCCACTTGATTTCTACAGTGTGGACAGACCCGATCCTGGAGAGGGATGGATAAGTAATGACCCTTTGTAATGGCCGATGGGAAGGTATTGGATCTGGCCCTTGTGATAATCCATCTCTGTTAAGCATAAGCATAAGCATAAGCATAAGCATAAGCATAAGCATAAGCATAAGCATAAGCATTTTATTGTCATTGTGCACGCACAACGAAATTTACAGCAGCATTCCTCGATGCACACAATTTCAGACTCATACATCATCCTCACTGCCCTCCACCCATCCCTACACAGCCCCAAATACATCAATATGAAGCAGCGGAGTTTAGCATAGCCACAGCTCTAGAGTAGAAGCTGTCTCTAAGCCTCTTTGTCCTAGTTCTGAGAGCCCTGTATCGTCTGCCAGATGGTAACAGTTTGAAAAGAGAGTGTGTTGATGAGACGGGTCCTCAGAATATTTTTTGGGCTTTATTTAGCTTCGGAATTATAGATTTCTTCCAAGGAGGGAAGAGGGCAGCCGATAATCCTTGTGCAGCAGTGTGATCACCTTGGAGCTTTTCCATTCTCGCCACTGTGCAACTGGAGAACCATACACAGATGCAGGGTTAAGACACTCTTATAGCACAGCTGTAAAAGGACACCAGAAGTTTTCCATCTTAGTTGTTGGCTTCCCTTAAAAAAGTTCCAGAGTACAGCCTTTGCTGGGTCTTTCTTAACCATCAAGGCAGTCTCTGTAATACCAGGCCGTCCTTCTAATCATAACTTGGTGAAATTTAAAACTAGCCACCCGGGCCTAATTTGATCTCCATTTATAGTCAAGGGCTGAATTTCGGAGCTATTCCTTCTATAGTCCACTATGAGCTCCTTTGTCTTGTTAGTGTTAAGAACCAGGTTATTTTCCTGGCACCATGAGAGCAGCCGTCCACTTTCATCTCCGAAGTAGGCAGACTTTATCCTCTCCAGAGATGAGCCCCCACCACCAAGCAGGGTCATCAGCAAATTTGATAATGGTGTTACTTCATGATAGACAGGAGTACAGTCATATGTATAAAGGGTGAACAGTAAAGGACTCAACATTATTCTGTGGCGCTTCCCATATTTAGAGTAAGAACTGAGGGAAACCTGATTTCCTGCCTAACCTTCTGGGAACGCCCAGACAAAGAAGTCCCAATCCACAAACAGATTGAATGTGAGAGTCCAAGATCCACGAAGCTCACACCAGTCTTTGTGGCGTAGATTAGGCTAATGCGAACTAAAGTCCGCAGCATCTTCGCATTACAATTTTGATGTTCCACGCGGCCAAAGCAGTGTGAGGCTAATGGCAATGGCGTCCTCCGTGATCTATTAGGTCCGATATGCTTAACTGGATAAGTTTATCAAATGTATCTGGAAGGTAAGAACTACTATTTTATGGACTAGCTCTTCGTCATCTCTACATGAGTGCCACTGGTCTATAATCCCAGCATTGTCAGCAGGAAATCTCTTTGGTAGTGGAACAATGGTGGAAGCTTTCAAACAAGATGGGATGGTGGACTGGGATAGAGATCGATTAAAGATCCCAGTAAAAACACCAGCCAGTTGGTTAGCGCATTCCTTTAACACCGCATCGAATACCATCCCGTCCAGCAGTTCTTTGATCTACAGTCTCAAACTTGCCTCACCTCATGTTCCTCCATACAGAGTGAGGTGTGAGCTGCAATCACCTAGTGGTGGTTGTGTCATCTCCCTTCTGATAAACCTGTTTCAAAGCCGGGCAAAAAAAAAGTGATTTAGCTGCTCGCTGTATAGTACAGTTAGAACTTCCATCTACAGAGATGTCATTGGTTGGTTTATGATTGGTGATTTGTTGAATCCTGCCACACCCGCCTCATGTTGTTATTATTATTAAAATAATCCTCAATTTTCTCTTATAACTCATCTTGGCTTGTCTAATTCTTGAGACTGGCTCTCAGCCGCACTGTATTTGCCTCATCACCAGATCTGAAAGCAATATTCCTGTCATGCAAAAGTCGCTGAACCTCCGTTGTCATCCAGGGCTTATGGTTGAGTAAACCGATGCTTTATCCACAGTAAGAGTGTTCGTGCAGTAGGTGATATAACTCAGAACAGCAGTGGGTATACTCTTCCAGATCTGGGTGGTGTGAAACATCCCAATTTGTTGTCTCAAACAATCTTGAAGTAGTTCGAGGCACTCATCGGTGCCGTGATTCACAGTCTTTATTACAGGTAACACCTTCCGCCTCCCAAGTGGAATATATGCTGGCGCTGTGAAACAGTGACAAATGGTCTGACTGACCCAAGTGTGGTAATTGTACCTTGTGGTGGCATCCCATCGTTATATACACTTTATCCAATGTATTGATCCTCTCAGAGGGCACCTAACATGCTGGAGTTTAGGGAGCACTGTTTTCTAAATTAGTATGATTAAAGTCTCCTCCTATAATGAGCACAACAGCATCAGGATGTTTTTTTCTGCTGGTTGTCAACAATGTTGTACAGAGAGCTCAAAAGCCATGGTAGCATTAGGTATCAGGTGGAATGTGGCAATAAATGATGATAACCACACTGAACTCCCGTGGCAGTATATATGGGTCTACATCTAACAGTCATACTTCTGCAAATCCTTTGAGCAGTGACCGTGATGCTTTTGCATTAGTGCACCAGCTTTTGTTCACATAGAGATTTAAACCCCCCTTTCAGCTTGCTTTGTGAATCTTTACTGCTTCTGTCCTGCCGGAAAGAAGTGAAGCCAGATAGTTCAACTGCCGATCAGGAATGTGTGATTGCGCTTCGTATTTCTGTACTCACAAACACAGCTGTTCTTTAAGCAACCTGCTCTTCACAGTCCAGCTCCAGTTCATCCATTTTGTTGTTAAGAGATCGCGGCATTGGGTAAGCAAAAATGCTTGGAAGCGCAGACTCGAATTGGATACCTTCCCAGCTTAGTAAAACACCAGCCCGGCACCCTCTCTTTCTCCTTCTGTCCAAGGCCTTCGTCTCAGCCTCCTACCAGGAATTGTAATCCAGGGGTTCCCAGGGTCCTAGCTGCCCTGCCGTATATATTGAAGGCGCATGAAATCGCCTGCGGCTTCATTTCACATTTCAGCCCAATTTGCATTAAGACTTTGCCGACTATAAAAAACTCCCTTGCTCCACCTAGCATGTTTAAAGAAGCAGGAAAACACAACACAAAAAAACATAAAACACAAAACATCCACACCACATCAGGAAAGCAATGCAGCAGTTTTGCTGAGCCTTCCTGCCTTGGGATGGGGAACCGAAGCTGCTTCAATCACTTGAGTTGGTATGTCAGTATGCTGGTAAGAGCCAGAAGCTGGGGAGGGTTGAGACGCATCAGCCACGCTTCAAGTTTCAAACTCCCGCCTCCTGGCTGGCTGCTGGCGACTCACGGTTTTTTGTGCAGCGCAGCCTCCCAAGTTTTTCTGTTGAGAATGGAGAAATGGAGAAGGCTCTCACTGCCCTCTCACTGCCTCTCTTGGTTCCTCCCTAGTTTCTCCTCAAGAGTTTCACCGCCTCTTCTAAGCCCAAGGAACTCTTGAACTTTCTTGTAGCCTCCACTCTTGAGCCCAGTTTCAGTGAGTTCTGAAAGAAATCAGAACTTCTCGACGCCCGTTTAATGGAGCGCTCTTGTTCTACCGAAAGTCCCCACCGAAGTTCAGTGCTCAGCATAATTCAAGATATTTGGCTATGTGCCCCTGTTCCGGTATTATTCTGACAGAGAGGGGTGAGCATGATTTATTTGCTTGCCCCAACAAGATATGATATTCCTGTTCTAGAAGTCTACTTTTCAAGGTTTGGAAAATCTCTCTGGGTGTGAAAGCCTTCGACAATACACTCCTCAAATCATCCCTAAGATAGATGCAGGCAGGGCCGGCTGTAGGTACTCTGTGAGAACTATCACTTTGGTGCTTCCCCGTCAGACGGAAAAACGAGAAGGTTCATTTTCAATGCAAACATTAAAACAGAGAAGCCCTCCAACGTTCTATCGTCATGGCAGCTTTAGAAAACCAGAGCCGATAGATATGCCGGTTTTAAAAGCAGGCTCCTCTTTAAGCCAAGAGAAGAACTTTTAAAATCTAGCACCCTTAGTGATGGCCTCAGTTGGCTCAGCGGTTCATCTGGCCCTGGCTTTGGGGGGAAACTCACACAACACGTGACAACGCGCTCAGTGAGCAGCAGTGGCGTAGGAGGTTAAGAGCTCGTGTATCTAATCTGGAGGAACCGGGTTTGATTCTCCGCTCTGCCGCCTGAGCTGTGGAGGCTTCTCTGGGGAATTCAGATTAGCCTGTACACTCCCACACACGCCAGCTGGGTGACCTTGGGCTAGTCACAGCTTCTCGGAGCTCTCTCAGCCCGACCTACCTCACAGGGTGTTTGTTGTGAGGGGGGAAGGGCAAGGAGATTGTAAGCCCCTTTGAGTCTCCTGCAGGAGAGAAAGGGGGGATACAAATCCAAACTCTTCTTCTTCTTCTTCAGTTCTCCTGGGATTCTGTTTCTCACACAGGTGGTCATTTCCCCCAATGGCAAACCAAAGGTGGGCAGCGGGGTGACCTGGACTAGATGTCAGAACCATGGCGGAGGAAAAGAGGGCATTGGAGGTCCTGGTTATATCCACAATTGGAGTTTCCAAGTTAGTGATAAGCAGCCTATAGGCAGCAAGAGCAGCAGTGGCGTAGTGGTTAAGAGCAGGTGTACTCCAATCTGGAGGAACCGGGTTTGATTCCCCGCTCTGCTGCTTGAGCTGTGGAGGCTTATCTGGGGAACTAGATTAGCCTGTGCACTCAGTGATTTCAATCAAAGGTCTTTATTGACAGATGACAGCATGGCCATACCGTGTTTCCCCGAATATAAGACAGTGTCTTATATTAATTTTTGCTCCCAAAGATGCGCTATGTCTTATTTTCAGGGGATGTCTTATTTTTCTGTGTTCTGTTCATCGGGCATGCTTCCAAACAAAAACTTTGCTACGTCTTACTTTCGGGGGATGCCTTATATTTCGCACTTCAGCAAAACCTCTACTACATCTTATTTTCTGGGGATGTCTTATATTCGGGGAAACAGGGTAGAAGAAGCCAGTTCTGAGAACTGACTTCCAGAACATCCTTTTTATGCCCACCGGGGTGCCCCCCAGTGGCGTAGTGGTTAAGAGCAGGTGCACTCTAATCTGGAGGAACCGGGTTTCCCAAGTGATGTGAGGGAGATTTTATAGGCTGCACACTTCCAGTTCCGGGGGGGAGGGGCTGTGACTCATCTGCTTGGCGTGCAGAATAGCCCAAGTTCAGTTCTCAGCATCTCCAGTTAGAACCAGGCAGTGAGTGACTGACTCAGGAGCAGTAGTGGTTAAGAGCAGGTGGATTCTAATCTGGAGAACCGGGTTGGATTCCCCTCTCTGCCGCCTGAGCTGTGGAGGCTTATCTGGGGAATTCAGATTAGCCTGTGCACTCCCATACATGCCAGCTGGGTGACCTAGGGCTAGTCACAGCTCTTTGGGCTGGGTGACCTTGGGCTAGTCACAGCTCAGAGGAGCAGCAGTGGCGTAGGAGGTTAAGAGCTCGTGTATCTAATCTGGAGGAACCGGGTTTGATTCCCAGCTCTGCCGCCTGAGCTGTGGAGGCTTATCCGGGGAATTCAGGTTAGCCTGTGCACTCCCACACACGCCAGCTGGGTGACCTTGGTCTAGTCACAGTTCTTCGGAGCTCTCGCAGCCCCACCTACCTTACAGGGTGTTTGTTGTGGGGGGGAGGGGAGAGAAAGGAGTTTGTAAACCCCTTTGAGTCTCCTACAGGAGAGAAAGGGGAGATATATAAATCCAAACTCTTCTCTTCTTCTAGAGTGTCAGACTAGGATCTGGTAGACCCAGGTTTGAATTCCTGCTCTACTCTTGGAAACTCTGTAGGTGATCTTAACCTCACAGGGTGTTTGTTGTGGGTGGGGGGAAGGGCAAGGAGATTGTCAGCCCCTTTGAGTCTCCTGCAGGAGAGAAAGGGGGGATATAAATCCAAACTCCCCCTCCTCTTTGGAGCTCTCTCAGCCCCACCTACCTCGCAGGGTGTTTGTTGTGAGGGGGGAAGGGCAAGGAGATTGTCAGCCCCTTTGAGTCTCCTTACAGGAGAGAAAGGAGGGATATAAATCCAACTCTTCTTCTTCAAGGCAGCAGGAAAAATGATCCAGGAGCCGCAAATACTGAACCGAGGAGTGGAGCAGCGCAGCCCACTGGTGGATTTTTAGAAGCGATTGCAGAAGAAGGAATCCTGGGCATAACGTGCAGGACCGCTGAAGAAAACAGGCTGCCGGAAGAGAGAAAATCTGCGGTGCTTCTTTGCCAAAAAGGCACCTTAGGGTTCGGACAGGAAATAACGACGCAACACGCCAAGTGAAGAACCAGATCTAGTTTATTCTAGGTATATTTTTTTGTCTCGTATAAGTAGCCACAGGCTAAAAAGCTAAACAGAGCGTCCTACAAAATATCTAGAATCCCTCCCCCCCAAAAAAACCTCTTTTTAAATACAGAACTAACAATCATGATCTCAGTGGGATTTCAAAGAGCAAGAAAAGGAAGTTAAGGATATAAAAGGGAGAAAAGTGCTTTGCAAATTGGTTCTTCCTGAAGATGGAGAAGGGGTGGTTTTGCCCAAATTGTTTCAAATCTTTTTTTATGTGTGTGCAGAGAAAGGGCTGTGTCAGATAAACTCCCTCTGGGTCTCCCAGAGAGAATTCCCAAGTCCAATAAACGTGAAGTGGCTGCTACCGAAACATCCTTTCCGTGAGCTGCAATTTCCACGTAGCGGCTATTAAACACGCAAACTGCCGGCTTCCTCACCATGGAAGCGACAGAAGAGGTGGCCAAAGTTGTTTCTGGACCAGATCACCCGACAACGAAACATCCGTGACGGAATGCTTCCGTTACCTATTTTTTAAAAGCAACCCCAAAAATAGACAGCAAGATGTCAGAAGAAAGGGTTCCAGCTCCCCCTCACGACTGGCACAGTTTTCGTTGGCCAGGATATTTGATTCCCAGCAGGGAAGCCAAAGTCCAGGGACTTCTCACAAAACTAGAACCAGGGGGACATTCATTGAAAATGCTGGGGGGAAGAATTAGGACTAATAAAAGGAAACACTTCTTCACGCAACGTGTGATTGGTGTTTGGAATATGCTGCCACAGGAGGTGGTGACGGCCACTAACCTGGATAGCTTTAAAAGGGGCTTGGACAGATTTATGGAGGAGAAGTCGATCTATGGCTACCAATCTTGATCCTCCTTGATCTCAGATTGCAAATGCCTTAGTAGACCAGGTGCTCAGGAGCAGCAGCAGCAGGTGGCCATTGCTTTCACCTCCTGTATGTGAGCTCCCAAAGGCACCTGGTGGGCCACTGCGAGTAGCAGAGTGCTGGACTTGATGGACTCTGGTCTGATCCAGCAGGCTAGTTCTTATGTTCTTATGTTCTTATGACATTTTAAGCACCCGCGTGCTTGCGTGAACTGTGGCAAGGGATGAAAAAGCCCAGGCGTGACCCACAACCGCACAATCTGAGTATCAACGTCTGGTTGCAGTTTGCTTGTTTAAGTGGTCACATGGAGTCTTGACCATCAACAGCTGTACTGTGACAGCCAGCTGTAAATATCAGGCCCAAGGAACTATCTTTAAATTTTCTTTTTGGCCAAAGCGCCATGTCACATCATCTTATCTGCTACCAGACCACTCTCCAAAATATCACTTGTTGATACTCCCCTGGAGAAATCACACACGCACAGGGGTCTGCAACCGGCGGCTCTCCAAATGTTCATGGACTACAACGTCCAGATGTTCATGGACTACAAATCCCGTCGTTCCCTGCATGCTGGCAGGGGCTGATGGGATTTGTAGTCCATGGACATCTGGAGAGCCGCAGGTTGCAGACCCCTGTCATGGAGCAGGTCAATTTCTCTTGAGGATGTGCATACCTCAGAAGTTGGTACCTCCTTCAACGTGGTGAAATCTGCCTCTGCGGCACCAACCCTTTCCAATACTGCAGTGGACGGCAAGACCAGTGAATGGGGATCGGTGGGAGAGATTTCTCGCCGCTTGCCTGCCATCAGAACCTCAGCCAGGAGGCATTTGCAACTTCCCCCAGACCCAGCCGCTAAAGCCAGAAGGAAAAACCGGTGGCAGCCGGCGTGTTTCAGAGGCAAGATCGTGGCGAAAAGGGCTATCAAGTCGTGACCTCATAGAGTTATCAAAGCAAGAGATAAAGCAAGCTGGTTTGCAAGACACCCGCCGCCAAATCTACTAGCAATCCGATCTGGACGCATCAAAGAAATCAAAACACCCTTTGAGATGGTGCTACCGTGTTTCCCCGAATATAAGACAGTGTCTTATATTAATTTTTGCTCCCAAAGATGCGCTATGTCTTATTTTCAGGGGATGTCTTATATTTCTGTATTCTGCTCGTCGGGCATGCTTCCAAACAAAAACTTTGCTACGTCTTACTTTTGGGGGGATGCCTTATATTTCGCACTTCAGCAAAACCTCTACTACGTCTTATTTTCCGGGGATGTCTTATATTCGGGGAAACAGGGAAGAACTCATATAGAACCCCACGGACTATCTTTGCAGAAGAGTAATCACTAAAGCCCTAACCTGGATGGACCAGGTGAGCCTGAGCAAGTCAGATCTGGTGAGTACTTGGGACTGGAGAAGAACAAGAAGAAGAACAAGGCCGTTACATGCGGCCAGAAAATGGCAAACCACCTCTGTCCGTCTCCTGTCTTGAAAATCCCATGCGGGGTTGCCCTAGAGGGCAGAGACTTATCTGGTGAACCAGATGTGTTTCCTCACGCCTACATTCTGCTGGGTGACCTTGGACTGATCACAGTTCTTCAGGAACTTCTCAGCCCCACCTACCTCACAAGGTGTGTGTGTTGGGGAGAGGGAAGGGAGGAGAGCTTGTAAGCCACCTGAGTCTCCTTAGAGGACACAGAAAGGTGGGTATATAAATCCAAATTCTTCTCTCAACTAACTCACCAGAAGCTGCCACAAGTCAAATGCACTGACAGCACAGCGCTAGGAGCCCTGAACATGCTTTGTCACAGCAGTTGCCTTTACCCTGTGAGCACAATGGTGATCAGGGACCTCCTTCAAATTATTGGAAGGTGGAGAATCAATTATTGAAGGTGGAGAATCAGGACCAAGGACAGGGGTTTGCCCACATTGGGCAGTCATATGGCAACCCAAATTAGTCAGTTGGACGGCTCAGCAAGAAGACCTAGAGTGGGCAGCCACACGTGACCCTTATCCTGTGGAATCCATCTGCTCCTCAAAATGCTAACCAACTTTTGGCAACCACTGAGAGCACCCGAGTGAGAGACATCGCGGCATCATGTTGATGTCACTTTTGACAAAAGTACTATCATGGGAAGCTGAAGGATTCACAAAAACTCTGTGGTAAAAATTTGCAAAGCCTAGACCATTTCCACGCAGTCTAAATATCCTGGGTTGAGCAAGAGAAATACCCTGCACGGTTCCCAGTCCTAAAGTGGGTTTGCCCTGCGATATTTCCCTATTCAAAAAATTGCCAAATATTCAAAAATTGCCAAATTGGCGATTATTTTCCAAACTCCCCGGGGTGAGCCTGCTACCATGCAAGCACCATGGGAGCAGAACAAGTTTGTTTTTCCCGCCCAGCCACCTGATCTCCCCACCTGGCGTTCATTCAAGCTGCCACTCAAAAGCAACGGCCAATCAGAACGTGGGACACTGGGCATGCCCAGATACGCTTTCAATGTAAATACAGAAGTCCCAGGTTCATGCAAAATAAACTAGAGTATTTCCTCCCAGTCTTCACTGGAATGCTTCATAAAACGGGCAGTGTGCAAAGGGAGAAACCAGAATAAAGCTGAGCTGGATGATAAGAAACTGGTTGTAACCAGGTATGATGGCGCCATGCGGAAACAGTCCTAGGGTGCCCAAGACATCACTTCAGGTTTTAGCTGGAAATCACATCATATGCTGGTATGTGCCCTTCCTACAAATTCCCCACTATTTTCAAATATATTCCAAAAAATTTTCAACTGACAAATTATTTTGGAAATGGAATTAAGCCAGGCGGTGACTACATTGTTCCTTAACCTGCTGTAAGATGGTGTTCACTTTCCCCTCGGTCTGTCACAGTTGGAATGACAGACCCACTAAGACACTGATGCATGGCTTTTGCCCCTAGCAGTGAAAAGGAAATTAAAATGAACAGAAAACCAGACACCAGAACCAAATCTCAGCCAAGGAGAAAGGATATTTGCTCTCTGAGCAAGCAGGGGATCCAGGGGTCAGCTAATTCCTTGCACTACGGGTCTGTGGTTTGCTAACCATGCTAACAGAAACAGGTTTTCCCATTTGTCAAGAGAGGCATGTCTCCATTTTAATCACTAGGAATATCTCAGATCGGGACATGGGAGATCAGCAAGCAATTTTCAGGAAGGAAGAAAATGGCCAAGGGGCTCAGGTATATTTATATATATATATATTTACTCCAAATTCCATGTACAATGTGCATACTTGCAAGAGCCACCCATGAAGGCCCCTAGCATCAGAAAAAGAAATCATCAGAAAAGAAGATAATATTTCAAATGGCATAATCTGTTCTGAGGTGGAAAGTGCCATTAGGTGGCAAGCCATTTATTTACTTGGTTGTGGTGGGCTTCCTGGCCAGGAGGTCATGGTCTGGTGGATCTTGTTCCTAACGTTTTGCCTGCATCTGTGGCTGGCATCTTCAGAGGTGTATCACAGAGGGAAGTCTGCTACACACTGTGTCCAGTGGGAAGGGAATGGACACTGACTTCACAAGAACATAAGAACAAGCCAGCTGGATCAGACCAGAGTCCATCTAGTCCAGCTCTCTGCTACTCGTGAAAGGGCCCACCAGGGTGCCTCTTTGGGAGCCTCACTTGCAGGAGGGTGGTGAAAGCAATGGCCTTCATGGCTGTTCTGAGCACCTGGACTGTTAAGGTGACGGTAACTTGTGATCAAAGAGGTGATCAAGATTGGTATTGGCAACTGATCTCCTCCTCCATAAATCTGTCCAAGCCCCTTTTAAAGCTATTCATAAGATGTGTGTTATGGGGAGAGGAAGGGAAAGGAGTTTGTCAGTTGCCTTGAGTCTCCTTATAGGATAGAAAGACAGAGTAGAAATACAAACTACTACTACTACTACTACTACTACTACTACTACTACTAATATTGTCTTTACTGGGTTTTAGAATGCTGCTTATTCTGAGTTATGTATTTTAACTATTTATCACGTATTTATTGTGCACATTGTTTTAGTTGTGGTTTTGTTGTACACTGCCCAGAGCCCTTTGGGGGTGGGAAGTTTATCAAATTTAACTACTACTACTACTACTACTACTACTACTACCTCTCTCTCTCTCTCTCTCTCTCTCTCTACCAGCAGCTTAGCTTTGGTCCCCTTCAGGCTGGGGCAGATTTCCAAGGAAAACGGTTGCTCTAACATCTTAATTGCATCAATTTCTGAAACAGAGTCACAATTCTGCCGAGCAAGGTTGCTGGGGTCTCGATAAGCCTGCCTGGCGGAGTCAATCCAAGCCCTCAGAAAGACTGGAAGTGGGGATCCATTCTGTCGGGTTTATCTCTGTCAGCAAGCTCCAGCCGCGTAAGGGATCAATAGCAGCTCTTTGTTTCTCCATCCCTGTTAATTAACGTAGCCCCAGGGGGAACCCAAAGATGAACTTCTAGGAGGTTACGCACTCTGGCACACTTTCTGGCAGGTGGCATTCTGCCATCATTCATTCATTCATTTATGTGACAGTAAAGGACACCCCAAAGCTACCCATGGGGAAGGGGGGGTTTTTTTACCAGTTGAGACTCCCTTCTCCCAGCCAAATGTAATTAACTACTCCCATTGGTGGTCCCTCGCCCCCCATGATGCAGCTGGCTCTCCACCTGGGCTAGGCCCTTAGTGCCTGGTGGTTCTCACAGGTTCCCCGGAGTAGGTTACTAATTTATTTGTGTGTGCCGAGAGGGGTTACCACGGGTGATTTTGCCACGTGATTTTTGGCCTTAGTTACCTCCCAGCAGCAGCCGCAGAACTCTTGAAGCAGTCTAGCAGGAGGTGCAATCAAGGCAGGTGGCAGCCTGGGCGCCTCATGCATCTGCTTTCCCTACCAAGGACCGCACATGAAATGGCCGTAGCCTTGCCAAAGCCTGCCTAGGAATGCTCCCCGCTTCCCCGAATGCCCAGCCATGTTCTGCCATGTCCTCACTAGCCCCACTGGCGCTAATGCCAGTTTGGAATCCCACCACTATTGGGAACCTGTTACTAAAATTCCCTGATCCCACCACACTGCTGGGTCCTTCCAACATGGCGGGAACACTCTGCCTGGGTTCATCTGGGGTCCTGCAAACCTGACAGTTCCGCAGGGCCTGCAAAACAGAGTTGTTCCACCGGGTCTTTGGGGGAGGCTGCTGCTGATGTGAGTTGCCATTCCCTATGCTGTAGGGCCATAGAATCTTTCAGCTACCCGATCTGTTAGGTATAGCAGTCTATGAGTAGATTTCCAATTTTAGTTCCAGTTGGGGGAGCAGCAGTGGCGTAGCGGCTAAGAGCAGTGGCTAAGAGCAGGTGCATTCTGATCTGGAGGAACCGGGTTTGATTCCCCGCTCTGCTGCCTGAGCTGTGAAGGCTTATCTGGGGAATTCAGATTCGCCTGTGCACTCCAACACACGCCAGCTGGGTGCCCTTGGGCTAGTCACAGTTCTTCAGAACTCTCTCAGCCCCACCCACCTCACAGGGTGTTTGTTTTGAGGGGGGAAGGGCAAGGAGATTGTAAGCCCCTTGGAGTCTCCTGCAGGAGAGAAAGGGGGGATATAAATCCAAACTCCTCTTCTTCTTCTTAGTTTTATGCTGTTTTGTAAGGTTTTTATGATGTCTTTTAATTGAAGTTTTAGCTTGTACACCAAATGAATGAATGAATGAATGAATGAATGAATGAATGAATGAATGAATGAATGAATGAATGAATGAATGAATGAATGAATGAATGTTTCCATGGCATTTATTATAAATATGTTATTAGATATGAAGATATCTTGAAAAGACAGGGTAATGTATATTTTTTAAAAAATAATAATGTAAATTTAAAAGAAGAAAGAAGAAGAGTTTGGATTTATACCCCTCCTTTCTCTCCTGTAAGGAGACTCGAGGTGACTTACAAGCTCCTTTCCCTTCCTCTCTCCAGAACAGACACCTTGTGAGGTAGGCGGGGCTGAGAGAGTTCTGAGAGAACTGTGACTGAAGTTAAGTTGTGGCAGCCCCTTTGTGACTGGCTTGACTTCCTGTGGCAGCCATTTTGTGATTGTGCCCACCATGCCAGAGGTGCCCGCAAGTACAGAAAGGGACGAGCTCTGGGTGCATGCCAGTGACCGTGAAATATACTTGCACAAGAGATAACGTGACATCCCATCCCTGTCCCCACTGCATCTACCCAATCATTGCTATTGTAGAAACTGACTCAAACTATGATTGGCACCCTGATTGGCTGGGAAGCTATCATATATTTCTCATGAGGAATTACTGCCAGAAGCTGGGGATCTTGAAAAATTTCTCATCCCTCAGGAACCGCCCCTCCAATTTAGCTGCTTCTTTGTGCAAATGAAACCTTTGTGCAAATGGTGTTTTTCGGTGGGTTTTTCCTACTGTTAAATATGTGCATTTTCATTGTTATATGTGTGCCAGTTGCATATAAATAGCCTATAAGTGGCAAAAGGCAAAACATGAATCATAAGCACTAGCAACGCAGATGGGTAGAAGGGAAAGGCTCCCAAAGACAACAAAGCAAAAACAAATGCTGGAAATTGGAAAACGGTATAGCCCTTACCGGAAACTATGACTGCTTCCTTGACTTTCCTTTCCTTGCCCCTCAAACTAGGTAGAGTTTATGTTTAAAATAGCTACACACCACTGGAAAAGACAATAATGCTAGGAAAAGTGGAAGGCGTTATTTTATTTATTTATTAATTGGTTACATTTATAGTCATGCCTCTATCCCTCAGAGAACTCAGCGAGTGACTCCTATGCAACACGGCTGTTTTCCAAAACAGCAAATCAATACAACATAAAACCTAAACCCATTAAAACTCAAGCAGCAATTATTATTATTATTATTATTATTATTATTATTATTATTATTATTATTATTACTACTACTACTACTACTACTACTACTACTACTACTACTACTACTACTATTATTATTATTATTATTATTATTATTATTATTATTATTATTATTATTTATAAACCACCCTCCCCCGAAGGGCTCAATAAATATAGATTAAATATAGATTAAAATAAATATAGATTAAAACAATAAATATAGATGAAAACAACAAAGGTTGTGTAAAAACACACCCGCAGGCGCCCGATCTAAAGGCCAAAAGAAAGGGGAGGGAATAGGCAGGGCCCAAGATGGAGTCAGGGCCCTACCAAGAAGGAAAAAAACAGGCAGCTTTAGTTTTTTTCCCAGTGAGGCTGAGTAGAACGGCTGGCCGACCCTCCAAAAAAGCCTCGGGTGGAATAGCTCCATCTTACAGGCCTCCCAAGTGGAACTCACCAAGGTCCCAAGAGGGCTCCAGAATTAGAACAGCTGGAGGGAGAGCGTTCCACCAGGCAGGGGCCAGAGCCGTAAAGGCCCTGGCCCGGGTCGAGGCCAGCCGTTAGGAAAAAAGGAGCATCCAACACAAGAGAGACTGATAATGATAATGCTTTGGTTTGTTGTAAGTCAGAAGTGACCTGATGGCAGATAACACACACACACAGGGGCATATCTAGGCAAACTGGAGCCCAGGGACAAAACCTGAGTTTGCCCCCCCCCCCCCGGGCGAAACGCACAAACCCTCTTCCACCACGACCAAACAATGATTTTTTGCACCAGTTCACAAACACACCTCCCACCCCCAGCAAAACATACATGTCCCTCTCCCCACCAACTCTCTTTTCTAATGTTGTCCTCACACCAACCCTATGAGGTAGGTTGTTAGCCTGAGAAACAGCTCCAAGCCAGCGCAAGAGGGTATTAAGCATGTAAATCTCTCACAAATCACCCCCAGCAAAACATTACCAAACAAATGTCAGTATGATCTCTCACAAAACACCTCCAGTGGAATCCACCCCCAAACAGCATCACTTTCAATGGTGTTTAAACTAGGGAACCCAGATTTTTCTTTTAAATCCACCTTAAAGGGAGAATCTGGGGTCCTCTAGTTAAAACAACCTTTGAAAGTGATGCTTGTTTCTTGAAGTGGAATTCCTCCCCAACTCCCTGAAAACCGAAAGCATCACTCTTCTAAATTGCTTTAATTGGGGGACCCTGGCCATTTTCCCTTTAAGTCCTATGCTTTGAAGGGGTGAATTCCCTAAAAGAAGAATCTGGGGAAATTTGAGGGTGCCCCTGCTGTCAGAGAGGTGCAATTAGTTCGTTAGCAGGTACCTCAAAAATTTCAGGGTATCTTTAGGAGACTCTCCTGATGATAGCACCCCGGTTTAGTGAAGTTTGGTTCAAGGGGTCCACAGTTATGGACCCTCAAAGGTGTAACCCCCATCTCTTATTAGCTCCCATTGGAAACAATGGGGGATGGGGCACCCCTTTTGGGGAGTCCATCACTTTGGATCCCCTGAACCAAACCTCACCTAACTTGGGTGGTATAATCAGGAGAGTCTACTGAAAAATCACTGAAAATTTGGTGCTGCTAGACTAAAACCTGCGCCCCCTGCAGGCCGGAAACTGAAAAAACACTAAAAAGAAAACACACACAAAAGAACCTGACATTTTTGCGCCCTCCACTAGGGGGCGCCTGGGGACATAGGGTACCCCATGGCAAATATGCCACTGCCGGCTATCTATCAGTTCAATTCTGTATCATGTTCACGGTTCTGGTGTTAACCTTCAAGGTCTGGAGCCATCTGGGACCAGCGTCCCTACAGGACTGCCTCTCCCCATATTGCCCCCAGAGGACAATACACTCCTCTGGTGGTAAAGTCCTGATTAAAAGCTACCAGCAGAAATCCTGATGACCCCTCATACCTTACTTCTCAGATTGCAAATGCCTTAGCAGACCAGGTGCTCAGGAGCAGCAGCAGCAGAAGGCCGTTAGCACCCTCCTGCACGTGAGCTCCCAAAAGGCACCTGGTGGGCCACTACAGTGACAGCAGAGAGCTGGGACTAGATGGACTCTGGTCTGATCCAGCAGGCTCGCTCTTATGTTCTTAAGGCCATTGCTTTCACCCTCCTGCAGGAGTGAGCTCCCAAAGGCACCTGGTGGGCCCAGCCCACTCGCGAGTAGCAGAGTGCTGGACTAGATGGGACTCTGGTCTGATCCAGCAGGCTCGCTCTTATGTTCTTAAGGCCATTGCTTTCACCTCACTGCAGGCTAAGCTCCCAAAAGGCATTCCTGGTGGGGCCACTTTCTGAGTAGCAGAGAGCTGGACTAGATGGACTCTGGTCCGATCCAGCAGGCTCGTTCTTATGTTCTTAAGGCCATTGCTTTCACCTCCTGCAGGTGAGCTCCCAAAGGCACCTTGGTGGGCCACTTTCAAGTGAGTAGCAGAGAGCTGGACTAGATGGACTCTGGTCTGATCCAGCTGGCTTGTTCTTATATTGTTAAGGCCATTGCTTTCACCCTCCTGCCTGTGAGCTCCCCAAAGGCATCTGGTGGGCCACTGTGCAGTGTAGCAGAGTGCTGGACCTAAGATGGACTCTGGTCTGATCCAGCAGGCTCGCTCTTATGTTCTTAAGGCCATTGCTTCTCACCCTCCCTGCCATTGAGCTCCCAAAGGCACCTGGTGGGCCACTGCGAAGTAGCAGTGAGAGTGCTGGACTAGATGGACTCTGGTCTGATCCAGCTGGCTTGTTCTTATGTTCTTAAGGCCATTGCTTTCACCTCCTGCACGTGAGCTCCCAAAGGCACCTGGTGGGCCACTGCGAGTAGCAGAGAGCTGGACTAGATGGACTCTGGTCTGATCCAGCTGGCTTGTTCTTATGTTCTTAAGGCCATTGCTTTCACCTCCTGCAGGTGAGCTCCCAAAGGCACCTGGTGGGCCACTGCGAGTAGCAGAGAGCTGGACCTAGATGGACTCTGGTCTGGATCCCAGCTGGCCTCGCTCTTTTATGTTTCTTAAGGTAAGGTGACCAGATTTTAACATTGGTAAAGTGGGGACACCATTGGACGGGGTTGGGCTGGCGAAAGAGCACAGGGCGAGGAAACAGGGAGGAGTGCCCGCAGGCTGAAAGGCAGTGCCGCAGCTGCTAGGAGGCTGGCCGCACTGGGCCAGGAGGCTTTAGCTAGGGAAAAGTGAGCCTGGGGCAAAGCACATAGGTCCCCGTCCCGCCCGGCAACTTGCGCCCGGCCTCCTCTCCACCATGACAAAAAAAGTTTTTTTTTTGCACCAGGTCATCTCTAAAGTGGCCACTCACATTATAGAACATGCCCAAACTCACAAATCAGGGTAAAACCAGATGCAGATTGATTTTAAACAGATCATCATGAATTCATGAGATTTTTGCGACACTGGAATGAAATGAAATCACCATAAGAATTACTAGTAGGAATTATGTCTTATTCTGCGGGGGAAGTACCAAAAACAATCACGCATCCCATGCTCTGTGGTGCTGCAGAAAGTGGCACTAAAACCTGCTTGAAAACATATGGATCCTCATGATTTTTGCAAACTAAATCATCCCAAAATCTGGACCAGAACATCACAACTCCAGCTCATTAGCCACATGTATAAACATCACAACAATCACACAGTCCCGCGCTTCCATGGTGCCAGTAGTGGTGCAAAAACCTACTTGAAAAACATGGATCCCTCATGGATTCTTCCACTTTTGGTCACCCCAAAATCACTCAGAATATCACAGCTCATACCAGATATTGGCACATGTCTGAACATAATATTCCCCATGCCGTGCTCCTATGGCACCAAGGAAGCTTCAAAGTCAGATCCCCATGGACTCTTTCGTGATTTTGCACTGGGTAACCCTAAATTCACCTTCACATCACACATTATGTCTATATGCACAGACTACCCCACCCCACACCCCCCAAATATGGGATCCTATGCTTTTGGTGCTACCTACAGTACAAAAATGTGGAGTTCCAAATTACAGATCCTCACTATTTTTTTCTGCCAGATTATAGCAAAAATCTCCCTCCCATGGCACCAGGGATAGAAAGTTTTGGCAATAGGAACCCAGGCATTCACAAACTCTGCCCCTCCCATCCCCATGGCACCAGGGCAGAAGGTTTTGCCAGCAGAAACCGTGGCGCTTGGCCAAACTCCTGCCCTCCCATCCCCATGGCACCAGGGCAGAAAGTTTTGCCACCAGAAACCGGCATGGGCAAACTGTGCCCCTCTCTGTCCCCATGCCAACAGGGTAGCTCTTTGCCAGCAGAACGGTGCACGGGCCAAATCCCCTGCCCTCCCATCCCTATGGAAACCAGTGCAGAAAAGCTTTGCCAGCAGAAACTTCAGGCATGGGCAAACTGTGCCCTCTCCCATCCCCATGCCACCAGGGCAGAAAGCCTTTGCCAGCAGAAACCAGGTGCGCGCGGGCAAACTGTGCCTCCTCTCCATCCCCTATGCCACCATTAGGCAGAACGCTTAACAAAACTCTTCCAGTCACTTACTTTAATAGCCAGGGAGGAACAAGCCCAATAATCTCCTGCGTTTCTGCCATGACCCTCCCTTTCCTACTAAGGTGGGCGCTTTCCTGGTGGTTTTGCCGGCTCTGCCCAATTCGGTTGCGTGGTGGCTGGTGCTTTCTCAAGCTCGGCCGCCAGGCCGAGCCGGTGCCGCTGACTCATTTTGCCCGCCGCTTCTGCAAGGGAGCAGGGCGGGTGTATCCTCGTTGCCCGCGCGTCATTAGCGCCGCACCGCTGGCGCTTCCAGCTTCCGCCCCGTTCGCTTTGCTGGTTGCGCAGGCGGCGCTGATTGTGCCGCCAGGCCGGTGCCGCCGACGGCCTCTGCCTCTGCATAAGCGGGCGATTCCTCAGCTCCGCCAGCCGCCTTGACCGCTGCCTAGCCTCCGCCCGCTTCGCTGGTTGCGGTATGGCGCTTTCCGGCGGCCGCCAGGCCGGTGCTGGACCTATTTTCGCCCGCCTGCAGCAGCAGGGCGGGCGTATCCCTTGTTCGCGAAGCCGGCCTGAATGCGCTCGCTGCCTGTTTTTCGCCCGCCTCGCTGCTGGTTGCGGTAGGCGGCTTCCCAGCTGCCGCCAGGCCGAGTCAGCCGACTCATTACCGCCCTGCGCAGCAGGGCGGGCGTGATCCTTTGCTTCGGGTAGCCGCCTAGCGCTGGCTCAGCTTCCTGCCCGCCTCGCTGTCATGGTGGCGTGGCGCTTTCCGCTGCCGCCAGGCCGGTGCCGCCGACTTTTCCGCCTCTGCGCAGCAGGGCGGGCGATCCCCGTCTTCGCAGCTTCGCCCACGCGCTTTCACGGGTTTTACCGCCCGCCTGGTTGGCGGTGGTTGGCGCTCGGGCGGCCGGCTGCGGCCGGTGCCGACCCATCTTCTGCTAAAGCAGCAGGGCTGGCGTGATCCCCGTTCGCAGCTTCGCCCAATACCGCGTTACCGGCTTTGCCTCCTGCTCGCCTCTGGTTGCGGCGGGCTCAGCGGCCGCCAGGCCGAGCCATTGACGACGCCGCCTGCCCTGCAAGCAGTAGGGCCGGGCGATCCTCGCTGCCTGCCAGACGTGCCGCTGGCTTTTGCCCCGTTCGCCCGCTGGTTTGCAGGGCGCCCAGCCGGGCTACCTTGGACACTTTTAAAACAGCCTCAACACTAACTCCCATGGAGGGGGAGGGGGATTAATCACACCAGACATGCTAACAAGGAAGGTGAAGCACTCACAACCGCAGTTTGCAGAACTAAGTGAGAGTCATCAAAGGTGCTTGAAGTTAATCTTTAACAACCGGGTTCTCGAACTGAAGAAAATGTAACAACAAATGATTGTTACAGCCTCCAAAAGCTGGACTTTTCTAAACCCCCCGGAGGAGGGATCTAATTGTTGTGTGCCAGAAGGTCCCAACAAAAACGGGACTAATGGTCATATTCCAAGGGGTTCTTTGTTTCACCTCCTGCATGTGAGTCTGGCACTCCAGGGCTACCTCAAGTAGTAGCAGAGCTGGACTAGATGACTCTTGGTCTGATCCAGCTGGCTTGTTCATGTTCTTTAAGGCCATTGCTTTCACCTCCTGCATGTAGAGTTCTAAAGGCACTGGTAATACCGCGTAGTAGCAGAATGCTGGACTAGATGGACTCTGGTCTGATCCAGCTGGCTTGTTCTTATGTTCTTATGTTCTTATGTTCTTATGTTCTAGTTCCGTGGTGGCGAACCTTTGGCACTCCAGATGTTGTTGTTGTTGTTGTTGTTGTTGTTGTTGTTATTATTATTTATCTTGGTTTTCTATACCGCCTCATCCCCAAAGTAATTCAAGGTGAACAACATAATATATAAACAATAAGCAGGAGCAACCGGTAAAATACAAAATATAGGTTCACACAAACATTCAAAATACATAAACAGCGGCTAACAATTAGCAAATTAAACAAGAGGGCGCCCAGGTTCTCAATTTAAAAAACCCACCCCAAGAAGGGGACGGTAGGCCCCTAATAATGAGGGAGTCCTGTTGTACCCAGTGCCAGAGCAGGCGGCGGGGGGGGGCACCCATATAAGCTGGCTGGACACCCCAAAGGCCCCGGTGGAACAACATGTCTTACAGGCTCCCCCCCCCAAGTGGAACTCACTCAAGGGGTCCCGGCTGGGTCTCGGATAGTTGGTGGAGGGGTGTTCCACTCAGGCCGGGCCAGCTGTGAAAGTCCCTGGCCCGCGTGGGAGCTTGGGGCCGCATTGAGGGGCTGGGGACCACTAGGGGCCTCATTCCCTGCTGATTGCAGAGGCCGCAGTGTAGGGGAGGCGGGGTGATGCGGTCCCGGCAGTACCTAGGGTCCCAGACCGGTGATATTGTTAGATTCATACCCTACCAGCCCCTGCCAGTTGCCAATTTAAGTGCTGGCAGGGGCTGATGGGAATTGTAGTCCATAACATCTGGAGTGCCAAAGGTTCGCCACCACTGTTCTAGTTTGACTGCGGAACTGCATCGTCCTTTGCTTTTGTTGTGTGATCACAGAAACCAGTGCGGTGTCGTAGTTAAGAGCAGGTGCACTCTAATCCGGAGAACTGGGTTTGATTCCCCCGCTCTGCCACTTGAGCTGTGGAGGCTTATCTGGAGAGCTCGGTTAGCTTGTGCACTCCAACACATTCCTGCTGGGTGATCTTGGGCTAATCACAATTCTTCCGAGCTCTCTCAGCCTCAACCACCTCAGAGGGTGTTTGCTGTTGGGGAGGAGGAAAGGAGATTGTCAGCCCCTTTGACTCTCCTTGCAGGAGAGAAGTGGGGGATATAAATCCAAACTCTTCTCCTTCTTTATTTTGTGCTTCCCGTTATCTCCTGCTAAAAAAATCAGGAGGGCTGCAGACATGCCCTGATTAAAAAAAAAATTTCAACTTAACTCTGTATCGTGCTTGCAACAACTGATCTCGAAACAGATACAGCCCTGAGCTCATCTCTGGGAGGAGTCCCCTAGACTACTTCTCTGCGTAGCATCGAGAAACATTTTGCTCCTGGCTTTCTTCATAAGCCTCCTCTTTCATGCTTTCTATCGATTGAAAAAATCAAAGCGGTTCCCCTCCCCTTCTTCTGTTCCATGGGACTTCCATCTTCACTGAACTCGCCTAAAGTTGAAAGGTAAAAGCAGTCGTGGGAAAGGGGGGGAAAAATACAGTAATCCAGCACGAATAAAATTGGAGGGAGGGGTTATGTTATCTTCCTCCTCCTCCTTCAAGCCGCGAATCTGTTGAGGATAACGAAAAACATCTACTACTAGTGTAGTTCTCGATTATCCCTGAACGCTGTGCAGCAGCCCCGCGCGGCAGATAATCTCCAGGCTTTGCTTGTGTAAGAAGTGGTTTGCAACAGAAGTTTCCAGGATTCATCACGTTAGAAAGATATTTCTGCCTCCCCCTCTGATAACACAAAAATAATTTTGAACGAGTTTGCTCTTGTTTATTAGAACCAGAGGTGGGATCCAGCAGGTTCTCACAGGTTCCTGAGAGTAGGTTACTAATTATTTGTGTGTGCCGAGGGGGGGTTACTAATTGGTGATTTTGCCACGTGATTTTTGCCTTAGTTACGCCCCTCCTCTCAGCAGTAGGTGAACTTCGAAGCAGTCTATAGAGGTGCACCATGGCGAAGGCCAAAGGCCCTTTGCCACAGCCCTGCCTGTGGAAATGCCCCCCAGCCCAGAATGTCTGCCACACCCCCCCGTCGTGTCCCGCCCAGCCCCATTGGCACTATGCCACAGTTTGAATCCCACCACCACGGGAACCTGTTACTAAAATTTTTGAATCCCACCACTGGCGTGTGGAAGATTATTTTTTAAAATGTCGATGACATTTCTGCATCACCTCTGGGTAATTGACCGAAGTGTCATAATGGTAGCTCTAGGAATTACTGGAAACTCTATGCTTTACCTCTATGGTAATTCCTAGAGCTACACTTTGTCATTTCCAGCTTTTACCCAGAACTGAAACAGCAATGTAAGTGACATCGCCATGATTAGAACTATTAGCAAACCAAAGAAGACCTCTGCATAAACTTTTACCATTTTATCAGACAAAGAAAATATTCTTTTTATTGACCAAGACTGAAAAAGTATAAAAGCAAAACAGAATTACCCCAGTTAATGTTGAAATGAATGCTAAAACTAGCACTGTAACTAGCATTGCTATATCACAGTGGTGGTGAACCTATGGCACGGGTGCCAGAGGTGGCACTCAGAGTCCTCTCTGTGGGCACATGCAAACAGAGTCCCCTCCCCACACACACATCTAGGCTGGCCTGGGCTGCTGAGCTCGATTATTAGCATTAAAACCTAAGACCTAGTTTTGGGAAAGCAGTGTAGGTAACCCTGTTAAGCGCTGTTAAACCCCACTGATTTTCATGTGAAGAACTAAAGCACAATCCTTTACCTGGGAGTAAGTTTGCTACATAAACGGGCTTGCTTCTGAGTAAGCCCCTCCTAGGCTCAGTGGATTCACCCGCTAAGAGCTTAATAGTTGCTTCGAAGCAAAGTCACCGACTACCACCTGAGTAACGCACGCCTTGGAGCCAACCGTTTTTTCTAAACTAAAGCCTCAATATTCAGGTTAAATTGCCATGTCAGCACTTTGCGATAAATAAGTGGGTTTTGGGTTGCAATTTGAGCACTCGATCTCGAAAAGGTTTGCTATCACTGCTATATCATATTATAGCTAACGATAATGGTGCAGTGGTTAAGAGCAGGTGGACTCTAATCTGGAGAAGCAGGTTTGATTCCCCAATCCTCCACCTGAGTGGCGGAGTTTTATCTGGTGAACCAGATTCGTTTCCCTACTCCTACATTCCTGCTGGGTGACTTTGAGTTAGTCACAGTTCTCTGGAACTCTCTCAGCCCCTCCTACCTCACAAGGTGTCTATTGATCTCACCTCTTCTTCTTCTGAGACTTCCAGCCAGAGAAATCTGATTTGCTTGTCCCAGGAATGCTTATTGATAGAAAAATGTCAATCTTATCTTTAATGTCTGCTTTCTCACAATCATGCAGTTATATCTTGATATCTGATTGGCTCCCACTACCTAAGAGGTAAGCAACGTGAGTGTCAATAACCACTTAAAAGGGGCATATACGATTATCTGATACAGAAAGATGGGAAGGCCAATCACAACTCTTAAAAAGCCATTAATCGCGTCTTGTAACTGTTCCACTTCACTGTCTGAGATAAAGGCTGTGAAACAGGTGTGTAATGTCTTGTTCAACCTGCAAATTCAGCAAGAAAACAGGAAGTGATGTCATTGCAACCCAATGACAGAAAATAATTTGAGGTGGATGGCACGTCTATAGTGTCCGTAGAAGCCCATTTAATTAATACTAAATGGCAAAAGGATCTTCTGGAAATGCAGAAAATTCACCAGGACATTCTTGGAAACATTTCTTCCAAAAAGGAAAAGGTGGGGACCGTATAACCATTACCCTTTAAAAGGCAATCCACAATCCCAGAGAATGAAGGTCAGGCCAGGGTTTTCAATTTTTACATGGTTCTGCTAATCGAAACTGCCTGCCAAGCTGAAACAAACAAACAAACAAACCCTTCCACACAGCAAATGTATAATGGGTTGCAGTCATGATAAAGGAACCAGTTTTCCTGTTTTCCCATTGACATGCATTCTGCAAAGGCAGAAATTAAGAACATAAGAACATAAGAACAAGCCAGCTGGATCAGACCAGAGTCCATCTAGTCCAGCTCTCTGCCACTCGCAGTGGCCCACCAGGTGCCTTTGGGAGCTCACGTGCAGGAGGTGAAAGCAAGGGGTCTCTCAAGGCTGTTGTCTCCCCGAGCACCCTGACTGTGAGCAGACTTGCAATCCTCAGACTACAAGAGGATCAAGATTGGTAGCCATATAAATCGACTCTCTCCATAAATCTGTTCAAGCCCCTTTTAAAGCTATCCAGGTTATTGGGTCACCACCTCCTGTGGCAGCATATTCCAAACATCAATCACACGCTATGAAGAAGTGTTTCCTTCTATTAGTCCCACTCTTCCCCCCCCAGCATTTTAACAATGGTGGATGCCCCTGGTTCTAGTATTGTGAGAAAGAGAGAAAAATTTCTCCTTGTCAACATTTTCTACCCCATGCATAATTTTATAGACTTCAATCATATCCCCCCTCAGACGTCTCCTCTCCAAACTAAAGAGTCCCAAACGCTGCAGCCTCTCCTCATAAGGAAGGTGCTCCAGTCCCTCAATCATCCTCGTTGCCCTTCTCTGCACTTTTTCTGTCTCTTCAATATCCTTTTTGAGATGTGGCGACCAATTGGAGGCCACAGAAACAATCCGGATTGCTTTCGCACCTTCCTGGGATTCTTTGGAGGACAGGTGTATTAGATATAGATCTAAGGTAACTATAGGCAGGTCAGCACAGCATTATATGTCCAGCAATTTCAAATTCCCCAGTAGTGTAAGAGCATAACTATGTCCATACTTGCAAACCAAGTAATCTCACCTCTAAAAATGCAGATGGAAGAGCACTAAGATGGAGCAGAGCGGAAGTTATCCTATGTTAGGGAACATTTAGCTTGCCAGCGCCGCTTATGCTGCCTTTTAACTTAATAGAATCATAAAATCATAGAGCTGGAAGAGACCCCAAGGGCCATCCAGTCCAACCCCCTTCCGTGCAGGGACACACAACTGTAGCACTCCTGACAGATGGCCATCCAGCCTCTCTTGAAAAACCTCAAAAGAAGGAGACTCCACCACACTCTGAGGCAGTGCATTCCACTGTCCAACAGCCCTGATGGTCAGGAAGTTTTTCCTGATGTTTAGGTGGAATCTCTTTCCTTTCACCTCGAACTCCATGACCTCTAATATCCCTGCCTCTGAGCCGCAGGGAAACAAGCTTGCTCCCCACCATCATGACATCCCTTCAAATATCTCAACATGGCTATCGTGTCACCCTCTAAATCTTCTCTTCAATCTAACCAAACATACCTAGCTCTCTGAGTCCCTCTCAAAGGCCATGCATTCAGACCTTTGACCATTTCACGCCTCCTCTGACCTTGTTCCTGTTTGTCACTTGGTCTTTCACTTGTATTCCCAGAACGGGACACAATATTCCAGGTGAGGTCTAACCAATGCAGAACCGAGAGGCATGATAACATCCCTTCCTTCTAGACCAGGGGTCGGGAACCCGCCAAGGGTTCTCGAAGCTGCATGGGCTCTTCCCCCCCCGGTTTGCAAGTGGGTTCCCCACATGGTTGCCCTTCCTGTCTTTGCCTTAATGAAAGGCTCCCACACCTCTGTCAGCGGCCGGGACACTCCATCCTATGTGCAAGCGGGATGGGTGGAGAGGTCTGGCGGCTAACACTTTCCGTGGCCTTCGAAGCTCCAATTGGTTTGTCCGGGAGTGCCAGAAGTCCCTCGCCCAGAATGAACAGCTGAGTCACAATTTAAACGGAGGCAGAGAAGGACCTCAGCAGAGACGAGGTGAGGGTAGGAAGATGCAAGGCGAAAGGAAGGAAGAGGAGGGGGGGGCTCCCCGGCGCAGGGTTCTGCCTGTGGTCTTGAAGCCCCAGGAGGCGAGCAGAGGGGCCACAAGCAAGCAAGCTGGGAGGGCAGATTGTCTCCCAGCTTCGTCGGTGAAAGGTGGGTGGGTAAGTGAGCGAGGGGGGGGAGGGAAGAGGCTCCGCTGGTGCCCCTGCCTGTGGCTCCTGAAGCCCCCCAGGAGGCAGCAGAGGGGCCAAGCAAGCAAGCTGGAGGGGCAGATTGTTCCCAGCTTCTTGGCCGGTGCTGGGTGGGTGGGTGGGTGGGTGAGCTGCAGGGGAGTGGAAGAGGCCCCATATTTTTTTCTCTCAGTAGCACTGGATTCTTATAAGCAACACACCATAATTGCTTTATACAGTTTTAAAGGTAAAACCAAAATACATAGTGCTATCTCTATTTTAAACCGTGCACCATGGCTCCATGAGTCTTCCTTCCGGGTAAAATGGGTCCAAAATGGCTCTTTTGAGGTAAAAGGTTCTCACCCCCCTGCCTCTAGACACTATTGATACAGCTCAGAATCATGCTGGCTTTCTTGGCCGCCGCATCAGAACCAGTGGCGTAGGAGGTTAAGAGCTTGTGTATCTAATGTGGAGGAACCGGGTTTGATTCCAATTGGCCATGCTGACAGAGGCTGATGGGAATTGTAACCCTGGCATCTGAGAGCTGCAGGCCCCTACCCCCTGGTTAGCCTGTACACTCCCACACACGCAGCTTTGGGTGGACTCCAATACCGCCAGCTTCTTGAGCTCTCAGCCCACCCACCTACAGTGGGTGTCACTGTAGGGAAGGGCAAGGAGATTGTAAGCCCCTTTGAGTCTCCTGCAGGAGAGAAATGGGGGGATATAAATCCAAACTCCTTTTTTTTTTTCCTTCTTCTTCTTCTTCTTCTTCTTCTTCTTCTTCTTCTTCTTCTTCTTCTTCTTCTTCTCCTCCTGCTCCTCCTCCTCCTCCTCCTCCCTGCTCCCTCCCTGCTCCCTGCTCCCTCCCTGCTCCCTCCTTCCCTCCCTGCTCCCTCCCTCCCTCCCTCCCTCCCTGCTCCCTCCCTCCCTCCCTGCTCCCTCCCTCCCTGCTCCCTCCCTCCCTGCTCCCTTTCTCCCTGCTCCCTCCTTCCTCCCTCCTCCTCCTCCTCCCCACCCCACCCCTGCCCATTGCTGTCCAACCCACCACATCCCGCTGCCCTTCCCGTCCTGCCCGTCCCATTTGACGCTCTCAGATCGACTTTTGAGCTGCTAATGGGATGCCTGCAGGCCCCCCCTGGCAGATGAGGAATCGGAGTTATCAAGCGGTCGAAAGCAGCCGCTCGCCCCGGGGACCAGCAGGGGATCAGAGATTAAGTCCATCACTCATTTCCTTAGCATAACCTAACCAGCCAAACACAGCAGAGACCAAAAAATCGGAAGGACGTGGATTCGAAGCAACAGCTTGGCTTGATGGGCAGTCTGGAGCGGTGGGGAGTTACGTCAATGGCAGCAGGAAATGCGGTGCCAGATGTCTGTGGGAACACTGCCATCCATCTGTGCCAGCCTGCCTTGAAACACTGCTAGGATCGCGCATAAAGAAGAAGAAGAAGAAGAAGAAGAAGAAGAAGAAGAAGAAGAAGAAGAAGAAGAAGAAGAAGAAGAACAACAACAACAACAACAACAACAACAACAACAAGAAGAACAACAACAACAACAACAACAAGAAGAACAAGAACAAGAAGAAGAAGAAGAAGAAGAAGAAGAAGAAGAAGAAGAAGAAGAAGAAGAAGAAGAAGAAAGAACAAGAAGAACAAGAACAAGAAGAAGAAGAAAGAAAAAAGAAGAAGAAGAAAGATGAAAGAAGAAAGAACAAGAAGAACAAGAACAAGAACAACAAGAAGAAATAAGAACAAGAACAAGAAGAAGAAGAACAAGAAGAAGAAGAACAAGAAGAAGAAGAAGAAGAAAGAACAAGAAGAACAAGAAGAACAAGAACAAAAACAAGAAGAAGAAAGAAGAAAGATGAAAAAAGAAAGAACAAGAAGAACAAGAAGAACAAGAAGAACAAGAACAACAAGAAGAAGAAGAACAAGAAGAAGAGGAGGAGGAGGAGGAGGAGGAGGAGGAGGAGGAGGAGGCTTGATTTGAGATCCCCTCTCCCGGAGACTCCAAGGCCAATCTCCGTTCTCCCCCACAACAAACACCCTGTGAGGTGGGTAATTGAGAGAGAGCCCTGGCGAAGCTGTGACTAGCCCAAGGTCACCCAGCTGGTGTGTGGGAGTGCACAGGCTAATCTGAATTCCCCAGATAAGCCTCCACAGCTCAGGGCGGCAGAGCTGGGGAATCAAACCCGTTCCTCCAGATTAGATACACGAAGCTCTTAACCTCCTACCACTGCTGCTCTATATACAGACATAGGGAGGGGATGGAAGGCCCCTTTCTCCCAAGGAAAAGGATCATCAGAATTGAAAACTATGTAATGGTTTGTCGGAAAGGCTTTCACGTACCGGAATCACCAGTGCTGTGTGGTTCGGCTGCATGGCCATGTTCTAGCAGCATTCTCTCTCCGACGCTTCACCTGCATCTGTATTGCACTTCAGAGGATCTGATAGTAGGGAAAGGGAAAGTAAGTGGAGCATCTCCTCTGAAGATGCCAGCCACAGATGGTAAGGAAACGGGGCCAGAGAGAATGTCGCCAAACACGGCCATACAGCCCGTGTCCATACAGCACCCCAATGTAATGGTTATTGGTTGGGGAACGCCAAAGTACCCACCGCTCAAAAGGTTTGGAGACCTCGATCTAATAACCGGTTCATCCCTGACAAATAACCGCTCCATTTCTCCTCAAAAATACCTTCAAGGACCGAAAGCAGAATAGAGTGATACCATTACAACTCCAGATCTAGACACTAGACTTCTACTGATGCAGCTCAGAATTGCATTGGCTTTGCGGCTGCCGCATCACACTGTTGACTCATGTTCCCTGCGGCTCTCCAGATGTTCAGGAACTACAATTCCCATCAGCCTCTGTCATCATGGCCAATTGGCCATGCTGGTAGGGGCTGATGGGAATTGTAGTTCCTGAACATCTGGAGAGCCGCAGGTTCCCTACCCCTGGGCAAGACTGACATATATATATGGAAAAGAATTACGTGTTTCCTTGCACAGAATTTACAAAGGGGCATGGGGAGTTACACGGCAAAGTTTCCTTGTACTATTAGAAACATACAGCCTTCCCTGACTGGCAGTGTCTGCCCAAGGGTTACTCAAGATCTTTTTAACGGGACATGGCAAAAATCGAACCCAGGACCTACAGCGTGCAAAACAGGGGCTCTTCTCTGGAGCAACGGCCCCTCTCACTTACCTTCCCCCAGCGTGCTCACCACCATGACGTCCGAGGCCCTGCTCGCACCCCGAGAGGTATACGCCTTAATGTAGAAGCTGTAGTTTGTCGAGGGTTCGAGGTCTGTCACGAGTTGTTGGAAAGTGTTTTTGCTGACAGCCTCTTGGTACTCCATCTTCACGGGGTCTGAAATCCAAGGAAAAAGCACTGTAGCCATTGTAAGAATCCCGCTATGGTCCCGAGATAATGAAGAAGAAGGGGCTGATGGGATTTGTAGACCATGAACATCTAAAGAGCCGCAGGTTGCAGACCCCTGACTTAGGCAAATTCCGCACGGGCCAAAAACAGCGGTGTGAAAACGGTGTTAAATGGTTCAAAACTGTGTAAAAGGGTTTACGACGTTTCCATACTGCTGCTTTCGGCCATTAAGGAATCCCCCAAAGACCCCCATTCAGAGGTGGGATTCCGCCTATTCGCACCGATTCGGTAGAACCGGTAGCTAATTTCTCGTCTCGTTCAGGGACCTGGTTGTAATCCCACCACTGAGTTATTTCGGAACCGGTTGTTAAATTGTTTGAATCCTACCACTGCCCCCATTCCAAGATTACCTTGATATGGCTCATAAATGCATATGTAAAGGCTCAATGTTATTTATTTACTTATTTTAATATTAGGAACATTTAATTATCCTGTTGTTTTAATTAGTAGTTCTCCGGAGCGTGAGGAGTGGATATATCCTTTTAGCAAATAGAACTAAATCGGGAAGTGCCAGATATGTCCTGGCGTTGGATCTTAAATATAGTCAAATGGGATCTGTTTTACAAATTTGTCTTTGAATTGAATGGCTAAACCCTTTTAATCCATTTTATATTTTTACAAATGAACTGTCAAGTTGGAAAGCAAAATCCATAGATGTAACATATGATTTTAAATCCCATATGTCCCTACACGGCCTCTTCGATCAGTTGAGGCCAATTTACTAGTGGTCCCTGGCCCCTCGGCGATGCGGCTGGCCTCCACACGGGCCAGGGCCTTTACGGCTCTGGCCCCGGCCTGGTGGAACGCTCTTCCTCCAACTGTCCAGGCCCTGCGGGACCTTAGTGAGTTCCGCAGGGCCTGTAAGACAGAGATGTTCCGCCGGGCCTTCGGAGGATCCAGCCGCTGATGGTGCCCCCCTCCTTTGGCCCTTGACATCTGGGCCAACTGCCATCTAATGAGACTCGCCATTCCTCCCTTTTGCGGGGGGGAGGGAACTTATAATCAGAATGCTGGACGCCACCCCTCCCCTTTTACGGGAGGGGAGGGAGCTTTTAAAATTAGATTGTTGAATGCCATCTACTTTATTGGGTTTATGGTACATCTATTAGAAATAGTTTATGGTTTTATCGCTGCTTTTAAAATGTTTTAGTTATCTTACATTGTTATTTCTATGTTGTACACCGCCCAGAGCCCCTCGGGGACGGGGCGGTATAAAAGCTTAAGGAAATAAATAAATAAATAGTAAATTTCATAATTTAATAATAGTGTATAACCACTGTCTAATACCTAATGCCAATAAAGGTGATTGCGATTGATTGTGATTGTGATTGATATGGCTCATGTTCCTCCTTGGATCAAACTGGGTGCAAAACACGACACAGAAATAGCCGCCGTTGTTTCCCTCCTCTACCTGTCACTCTCCTTATGTGCAAGACGTAGCCGATGATCTCCTTGGTGTCCTGCAGCGGCTCACTCCAGGACACCTGGATGGTGGTCGCCGAGACAGTTGTGGCTTTCACCTTCTGGGGCGGGCCGGGCAGGCCATCGGCCCAAAGCACCGTCAGCCTGGCGCTGGCTTGCGTGGAGCCGGCGCTGTTTTCCGCGATGCACTGGTAGATGGCCTCGTCTCCTTGGCTGATGCCAGAGATCGTCAGCGAACTGCATGGGCAGGCGGAGAAAAACAAACAAATGGACAGACGATTTGTGAGTCCTTTCTAGCAATGATCCTAGAAGTGGCTGGCGGTTCTCCAATTCTTCCTCCTCTGCCTCAGCAGGCCATATATCTCTCTCTATATAAAGTTAACCGTGTATTTGTTACTGATGTTCTAACGCCAAAACGCCTGGACCGATTGCTCCCAAATTTTCACACAATGTGGCTTTCCATTGTGGTCAGGTTTTCAGACCTTCAGATTGCTGGCCTTTAGTACCTGATCCCGGTAAACCGTACTTTCCCCTAAACCCCGCACTGGAACAATGAGGGGCTGCGGGACCAGGGGGTGTGGCTTGCCCACCTTCTCTGCGGCGTGCGCGTTCATGCCGCACGAAACTGCCTGCTGTGTGACTCGCCCACGAGACACAGGAAGAGGAAGGAGGAGCGTTACCAGCAACCCCCCGCCAGACCAAAGAGGGGCCACAATACCGGGGGGGGGCCTGGCTTGCCCGCCTTCACTGCGGCATGTGCATTCACGGCAGGCAAAACTGCCTGCTGCCTGACTCGCCCACGAGACACAGGGAGAGGAAACGTTACCACCAAAGCGGTTGGAAAAACCCGTTACGCCTCTCCCCTTCCTCCTCCCTTGCCACCGTATGCCACAGTGAAGCGTGGCCGGGCCCGCTAGTATATATATAAACCTTTATTAGGCATAGAATCCATATAACAGCCAACACTGTCCAAACAAGTATCCCCTACATGAGAACCATCGCAGGTAATCATTTCAAAGTTTCTACAAGGAACCTAGCTACAAAAGTTAAAATCTCGGAGGCGGAATTGTTTAGTAGAAACGTAATCTTCCCCCACAGTAGAGTATTCATTAAAGATTACAGGACAAAGAGCAAAAAGTCTGGTCCTAGATCCCTCGTGTTTGAGGCAGTCGAGCAATATATGTTACACGGTTTGAATCGCTGTGATACAATGAGGACATTTCCGCTCTTGCAGGTCGATTTTTCAGAACTTTCCTTGTAGCATAGAGCAGTGATGGCGAACCTATGGCATGGGTGCCAGAGGTGGCACTCAGAGCCCTCTCTGTGGGCACGTGCAAACAGAGTTCGTCATGTGGAGGGGAAATCGCCCCCCTCCCACATCTAGGCTGGCCTGGGCCACTGGGCTCGATTATTAGCATTAAACCTAAGACCTTGTTTTGGGGAAGCAGTGTAGGTAACCCTTTAAGCGCTGTTAAACCCCACTGATTTTCATGCAAAGAACTAAAGCGCGATCCTTTACCTGGGAGTAAGCTCGGTTGCTGGCAATGTGGCTTGCTTCTGAGTAAACCCTCCTAGGGTCGTGATTCACCCGTTCGAAGAGTTGCATGGTTGCTTCAAAGCAAAGCCAACAACTACCACCAAGCTTACTCCCAAGTAACGCACGCCTCAGAGCCAACCACTTTTTCTTAACAAACCTCAGTATTCAGGTTAAATTGCCGCGTTGGCACTTTGCGATACATAAGTGGGTTTTGGGTTGCAGTTTGGGCACTTTTGGGTCTCGAAAAGGTTCGCCATCACTGGCATAGAGCAAGGGAAGGAGTTACATCGAGCCCTAGTGATTATCCATCTATGCTTGGGCTCCTGAAGTAAACTCAAATAATCTGCCATGTGATTGATTTTAAATTTGATGTTTAAAAAAGGTCAATTGGCCATGCTGGCAGGGGCTGATGGGATTTGTAGTCCATGAACATCTGGAGAGCCTCAGGTTGCAGACCCCTGCTCTAGAGAGTTTCATAACATCCGTATCTGGAGGGGAGATGATTATTGAGCTCTTGAAAGCAGATGGCTTAGCTCTGGTCGGAATTAAAGAGGGCCAGCTCCAGTAATTAAAGACACCACAGGAAAGCACATTTCCAGCACATGGAGAAAAGAGAAACCGGGTGTTCGTATGGCTGGAAATACGGGAGCAAACTGAACGCATGAGGAGAAGGGGACAGCCACTGGATTTTTGCACACGGGGGTTCTCATGTGCAGCAGCGGCATACTGGTTAAGGACAGGTGTACCCTAATCTGGAGGAACCAACTTTGATTCCCCGCTCTGCAGCCTGAGCTGTAAAGGCTTATCTGGGGAATTCAGATTAGCCTGTGCCCTCCAGCACACGCCAGCTGGGTGACCTTGGGCTAGTCACAGTTCTCTCAAAATTCTCTCAGTCACCATGAGAGTCAAAATTCTCTCAGGGCACCATTTGGCCATACTGGCAGGGGCTGATGGGAATTGTAGTCCATAACATCTGGAGTGCCAAAGGTTCGCCACCACGGCCCTAGGGCAGGGTAAGTTCAACGGTGGTACGTGTTCATGGCAAAATTCACAGTATCCCTCGGGAGATGCCAATGCAGGCCGGGATGCCCGCCCTCACCTGTTCTGCCACCTGGCCTTACAGCGCCTTCAGAAGAAGAAGAAGAAGAGTTGGATGTTCATTCCCCCTTTCTCTCCTGTAAGGAGACTCAAGGGGCTTACAAACTCCTTTCCTTTCTCCCCTCACAACAAACACCCTGTGAGGTGGGTGGGGCTGAGAGAGCTCCGTAGAGCTGTGACTAGCTCAAGGTCACCCAGCTGGCATGTGTGGAAGTGTACAGCCTAATCTGAATTCCCCAGATAAGCCTCCACAGCTCAGGCGGCAGAGCGGGGAATCAAACCCGGTTCCTCCAGATTAGAGCGCGCCTGCTCTTAACCACTGCGCCACTGCTGTTCCAAGAGGTTTTGACATAGGCGCCGAACCTCCCATACAAGGAGCTGGGCTAAGCAAGGCAGTAAGACTGCGATGATAAAACGGCAGTTAAATCTGTGCTGACACACACAACAATGGAGAACCCGAAAGGCCAAAAGCACGTGTGAGGCGGAAGGGGTCTCGTGGCTGTCTTTTCTCCCTTGCCCCCCGCCCCCCATACATCCGCCTCAAAACATTTGAGCACTGGCACACATCAATTTACTCCCTAGCCTAGTTCATCTGCAAATTTTAGGACAAGCAGCGACATCCTCTTGGTTTGACCGTTTGGGAGAACAAACTGTGAGCTTGGGATTCCCACGCTGGACGCTCCTCCGGTGACCAACGCAAACACCCGTGACCCCCAGCCTCCAGTTATCCTCAAAGAGAAGCAGAAGCCCAAAACTCCGCCCAGAGTTGGTCCCTGTATGGCCTCACAACGCTCAGGAAAACTATGCAAGATATGTGTCTGGTGCCCCCTACTCGGCAGGGATCAGGTGCCCCTCCCAGCAGAACACATTAATTCTCTCCTGAGGACCGGAGAGGGTTGGAATGGAGGGTAGGGTGGGGGGAGAGGATGGGATTGCAGATATTATTCGGGGGCTTTTGCAATCAGCAAGGTTCTAATTTATGCCGAGGGGCCATCTGTCAAGTGTGTGAAACGCTCTCCGTTTAAAGACCCCCGGCCTTCGAGGGGCTGTGAGTGATAGACACAACATCGCAATGAGGCGACCCGCCCTCCCCCCCTTAGGCCATCTTGGGAAAGGAGCGACCTTCTCTTTCATTGCAACAAAGGGAGGGCTTGCCAGCTGCTTCCCCCCCCCCCAGAAGGGAATATATTTGATACCTCGCATGTTACAAGGGAACAGATACTGAAGAAGCGCAGAAGCATAGCTTCAAAATAGCAAGATCTGGCTCAGGTTTGCCAAAATTCAAGGGGTCGTGCAGTTCTTAAGATGATGATGAAGAAGAAGAAGAAGAAGAAGAAGAAGAAGAAGAAGAAGAAGAAGAAGAAGAAGAAGAAGAAGAAGAAGAAGAAGAAGAAGAAGAAGAAGAAGAAGAGGAGGAGGAGGACGACGAGGAGGAGGAGTTTGGATTTATATCCCCCCTTTCTCTCCTGTAGGAGACTCAAAGGGGCTTACGATCTCCTTGCCCTTCCCCCCTCACAACAAACACCCTGTGAGGTGGGTGGGGCTGAGAGAGCTCCGAGAAGCTGTGACTAGCCCAAGGTCACCCAGCTGGCGTGTGTGGGAGTGCCCAGGCTAATCTGAATTCCCCAGATGAGCCTCCACAGCTCCAGCAGCAGAGTGGGGAATCAAACCCGGTTCCTCCAGATTTGAGTACACCTGCTCTTAACCACTACGCCACTGGTTTCAGTCCAGAAAATGAAGGCCTTGCAGTTGAGGTTCCCTGGACTACTTTTGCTTTAAGCTTCATTAAGCAGAAGTCTCTCTCTGTGTGTGCATAAAGTCAGATGACTTATGGCCAGCCCACAGGGTTTTGAAGGCAAGAGGTGCTCAGAGATGGTTTGCCATTGCCTGCCTCCACATGGGCTGAGAGAGTTCTGAGAAAAATGTGATTGGCCCAAAGTCAGCCAGCAGGCTTCATGTGGAGGAGCAGGGAATCGAATTGCACTGACTTGGAGTTGTTTCTCAGGCTAACAACCTACCTCATAGGGTTGTTGTGATTAGGAAATTAGGAAAAGAGTTGGTGGGGAGAGAGCCATGTATGTTTTGATGGGAGTGGGAGGTGTTTTGTGAGCTGGTACAAAAAAAATCATTGTTTGGTCATGGTGGGGAAGGGCGGCCGCCCATACGCCAGGTGGGGGGGGGGCACCAAACTCAGGTTTTGTCCCCGGGCAGCAGTTTGCCTGTCTGAGGTTGCAAATGCCCGGGCAGCAGTTTGCCTGTCTGAGGTTGCAAATGCCTTAACAGACCAGGTGCTCGGTAGCAGCAGCAGCAGCAGGCCATTGCTTTCACATCCTGCCTGTGAGCTCCCAAAGGCACCTGGTGGGCCACTGCGAATAGCAGAGAGCTGGACTAGATGGACTCCGGTCTGATCCAGCAGGCTCTTTCTTAAGTTCTTACGTTCTAAAGGCACTGGGGATTTTTTTTTAATTAAAAAAATTAAAACTCATTCACAAGGTTGGTGATTGAGCTTTGGACTTTAACCCTCCCTGTTAAACCGGCCTTGACTGGTGGTTTGCTGGGCTTCCAGGTGGGTTCTGTTGGCTGGCAAAGGTGCCCCCCCCTTGCTGGATTGCTCTGGAAGGAACAATATTCCGTTGCCCTTTTAATGCCTTGCGGCTGGTTTCCATGATAACAGAGAGGAGGGGGAGAGAAATCTTGAAGGGACAAATAGGGGAGCTGGTTGGAGGTTTCCTATTTGGCCAAAAAAAAATGATGCATACCCTTACTAACCACAGCTTGGCCTGATTCAGCAAAAAGCCATTCTCGCCACTCTTGTTCTTGGCACATGGCCACGTTGCTTGGAAGGGTGAGACTGTGACTTCGCAGGGAGCTGCTTGGCATATGTCAGCCATTTTGCGTTGCGGGGAGATTGTAATCACCAGGAGCCAAGATCCCTTGCGAGAGTCAGAGGCCTGTCCTCAGTCACACTGAAGATTACGGAAGAGGAGGATCTCAATTTGGCTCAATCAGTCACCCGCTGCATTTGTTAAGCTGGGGGGGGGGGATTTCTGTTCCTTTGGCATGCATGCATACTGAGAAAAAAGTCCTCTCCGGTTGATTTATCGTTATATTTCCACAATGTGTAAGATGGCACGAGAGACCAGAGCGGCTAAAAACCTGTGATTTGAGAATCAGGGGTGAAATCCTGCCCCCAGTTCTTCCTCAAAGGCTTAAACACGCTCATGTAGCACAGACGTAATTAGCTACAAAAGATAAAAGGAACCTTCAAGTTCCGCAGCAGTCTACCCTCTGGTAGAGTTCCAGCAGCAAACGTGCAAGCTCACGGAGGAAATGAGCTGTCTCTGGTGGAAACCGTGTTTCCTTGACAAGTCACCCAACAAGACTGTATGGTGCAGTGGTTAAACTGTCAGCCTAAGATCTTCCGTGTTTCCCCGAAAATAAGACAGGGTCTTATATTAATTTTTGCTCCAAAAGATGAGTTTGGGCTTATTTCAGGGATGCCTAATTTTATCCCTTGATTTTGCGCCCCCCACGTGACCAGATCAGCTGCGCCGGGGAATCTGTAACTAGGGCTTATTTTTGGAGAAGGGCTTATATTTCAAGCATCCTCCGAAAATCCCGAAAAATCGTGCTAGGGCTTATTTTTGGGGTAGGTCTTATTTTTGGAGAAACAGGGTAGGAGAGTCAGATTCAAGTTCCCACTTTGCCATGGAAACTTGCGGGGTGACCTTGAAACAGTCAAACACTCTCAGACTCCGGAAGTTAAAACTGGTCCAACATGCGGCGGCTAGCCTGTTTACAGGGGGCGCTTTTCGAGATCACATTCAGCCTGTGCTGCGCTGCCTGCATTGGCTCCCAGTTGAATTCCGAATCATCTTCGAGGTGTGGGTGTTGACCTTCAAGGCCTTATGCGGCCTGGGACCTTCATACCTTCGGGACCGCATTACCCCATATGTCCTTACTTGGCCTCTGTGTTCGGCTGAGGCCAACCTACTGGAAGTCCCTGGCCCCTTTACGGCTCTGGCCCCGGCCTGATAAAACACTCCTCCTCCACCTGTCCAGGCCCTGCGGGACCTCGGTGATTTCTGCAGGGCCTGTAAGACTGAGTTGTTCCACCGGGCCTTTGGAGAGACCAGTCGCTGAATTGTGCCCCCTCTGTTCTCCTGTTTGAGGGTCCCTTCAAATCTTTGGGACCCACCGTGCCCCCTCCTCCTTGTTAGGAGGATTTTTAAGTAAAAGTTTTTTGCGGGACGCCAATTTAATGTAGCAATCGCTGTTTTAAATTAATATTTTAGAGTTTATGGGACTGAGTTCTTAATGTTAGGTGTTCTTTATTGGTTGTTATTTACTCGCTCCTCTTGCTATTTGCATTTTATGCTGATCATGTTGTACACCGCCCAGAGCCCTCCAAAGATGGGGCGGTATACCAAATTGAATGAATGAACAAACGAACGAACGAACGAACGAAAGAATTAATAATAATAATAATAATAATAATAATAATAATAATAATAATAATAATAATAATAATAATAATCTACCTCACAGGGTTGTTGTGAAGATAAAACAAAGGAGAGGAGAGCTATCTGAGCTGCTTTGGGTCCCCATAGTGGAGCAAGGTGGGATACAAATGAAGTTAAATAAATACCTAGACTTTATACACAAACCAGAAGTACTTGGAAAACAGGAAGCAGCCTAGGATTGAAAGAAGAGCACCAGAAGGTGTAAATCCAGAGGAAAGTGAGCGTGGCCTTTGGCGCAGGACAGCTTTGTAGCAGAAGTCAGTGAGGAGGCCCCGTAATTACTATTCTCGAAATACAACCATACTACAAACCCAATGAGAAATCAATATTAGGCTTTTGCGCTTAGGTGGCAGGTTTCTGCTATTCCTAGCTGAGGTAAACGCACGTCAGCAACGCGATCCCTGCAACGCAATTTATTTCTGGCCCACAGAATATTCTCTACTCCCCACCTTACTATTCAAGCCCCGAACCCATAACCCCACCATGGGCACAGAAGGGACAGAACAAGGAAAGTGACCGATTCGGGGAGGGGTAATTTGATGGCTACTAAGCCAACGGCTCTACCTTTGCTGCAAAAGAAAAAATAAATTATCACACACATACTACCGCAATCAATTAACAAACTATTCATCCTGAGCCACCTCGCTCGCTCTTTCTCTTTATGAACAACAAAAAAATCCTTTGGGGGCATTCTGTCTTTTTATGACTGTACGATGGGGGTCTTTCAATCCATGCGAAACCTACGGGGCTGGGGGAAAGCGTGTAATCTAATTAAGAAGCTCCTGCTATAGTTTCATTGGCCTCATTACTGGAAGATAAGAGATCCCTCATTACACAGGCAAACATTTTTCCTAGATGCAATTGGCTGATATGTCTCTGGAGGGCGTTTTACAAACTGATTCAGCCCAAAACGAAGTACCATATCTCATGGCCTTTAGACATGAATACAGGATTATAAGGAAGAAAAAGAGAGGCTGAGGGAAACAATTAAAGCCTTCTCTGAAGTACATCAGCATGATGTAGTGGTTAAAAGTAGGCTTGGAGATTTGGGTGCACCAAATCCCAGATTCGGCCTGAATCTGGGCGCATTCGGGTGAAAATCGGCCCGAATATGTCCTGCCTGAATATTTGCAAATCCGAAAGCAAGGCATTTGGGCGTTTGGGGGTATTTTTTGGTGTTTTTTCGCGTTTCGGCCTGCAGCGGCGTGTTTTTAGAGCTAGCAGCACCAAGATATCAGGGTATCATCTGGGGACTGTCCTGAAGATGTCACCCAAGTTTGGCGAAATTAGGTTAAGGGGGTCTAAAGTTATGGACTCCCAAAGGGGATGCCCCATCCCCCCATTGTTTCCAATGGGAGCTAACAGGAGATGGGGGCTACCCTTTTGAGGGTCCACAACGTTGGTGACATTCAAGGGCAAGCGGGAATTTGTTTACCAAGAAAAGTTCACCAAGCCTGGATGCTATTACCAGGAGGGCCTCCTGGAGCCACCCTGAAAGTCTGGTGCCTCTATCTTCAAAAATGTGCAGCCTGCACAGAAATTCCCCATTGGCTACAATGGTGCCAAGGCACTGCAGAGCAGAGAATCTTGGACAATTTCTTGGGGTGCCTGTCAGGGGTGCATTTTTAAAGCTAGCAGCACCAACATTTCAGGGCCTCATTTGGAGACTGTCCTGATGATACCACCTGGTTTTGGTGAAGTTTGCTTCAGGGGGGCCAAGGTTATGGGCCCTCAAAGGGGTAGCCCAGGGATCTGCAACCTGCGGCTCTCCAGATGTTCATGGACTACAAATCCCAATTGGCCATGCTGGCAGGGGCTGATGGGAATTGTAGTCCATGAACATCTGGAGAGCCGCAGGTTGCAGACCCCTGGGGTAGCCTCATCTCCTGCTAGTTCCCATTGGAAACAATGGAGGATGGGGCACCCCTTTTGGGGGTCCATAAGTTTGGACCCCCTGAACCAAATTCCATCAAACTCGGTGGGTATCGTCAGGACAGTCTCCGGATGATACCCAGAAATTACGGTGCCACTAGCTTTAAACATCCACCCCTGCAGGCCAAAATGCAAAAACCCCACCAAAAATACAAAAAAAACCCCAAATGTTTGGGTATACCCGAATATTCAGGTATATCCGAATATGTTATTTGTCTTATTCGGACATACAGATAATTTTATGCCTGAATAAATCCGAATCTGAATTTTACCAAATTTCCAGGTTATTGACCAAGCCTAGTTAAAAGTGGTAAGCTCTAATCTGGAGGACCTGGGTTCAATTCCCCACTCCTCCACATGAGTTGTGGACTCTTATCTGGTGAACTGGAGTTGCTTCCCCACTTCTACACATGAAGCCTGCTGGGTGACCTTGGGCTGGTCACAGTTCTCTCTGAACTCTCTCAGCCCCACCTACCTCACAAGGCATGGGGAGGGGAAGGGAAGGAGTTTATAAATCACTTGAGAAGTCTTACAGTCGATAAAAGCGGGATAGAAATCTTCTTCACTACCCCACTAGACCACATTTAGATATTGTGTTGGGGCTTACAGTAACCTGCAGATTTATAGCTCAGGAAGAAGAAGAAGAAGAAGAAGAAGAAGAAGAAGAAGAAGAAGAAGAAGAAGAAGAAGAAGAGGAGGAGGAGGAGGAGGAGGAGGAGGAGGAGGAGGAGGAGGAGGAGGAGGAGGAGGAGTTTGGATTTATATTCCCCCTTTCTCTCCTGCAGGAGACTCAAAGGGGCTGACAATCTCCTTGCCCTTCCCCCCTCACAACAAACACCCTGTGAGGTGGGTGGGGCTGAGAGAGCTCTGTGAAGCTGTGACTAGCCCAAGGTCACCCATCTGGCATGTGTGGGAGTGTAAAGGCTAATCTGAATTCCCCAGATAAGCCTCCACAGCTCAGGCGGCAGAGCTGGGAATCAAACCCGGTTCCTCCAGATTAGATACACGAGCTCTTAACCTCCTACGACACTGCTAGGAGGTTATATATCTATATCTAGGAGGTTATATATCTATATCTGCTATATCTAGCCTTGCTGTTCTAATTTCCACAGAAACTAAGCCTGCCAACCAGTGATTTTCACCCTACGCTTATCCCACCCTGCTATTTCCACAGGACAAATATCACCGCCCTCTACCGTGAAAACACAGTTATTTGTCCCCCTCTGGAAAAAAAAAACAGACAGCACTGTGAGCAAGTCAGCAGCAAGAGCGCCATTATCTACAAGGGTGGAGGGAATTGAATCCATTTGTACTCTGCAGGGAACCAAAACAAGACACAAGAAAAAACACGGACTTGCTATGGAAAACAAACGTGGGGGGAACTGATGCGGGCACAGTCTGCAGTTCTGCCTCCAGCACAGATTAATGTAGAAATGCATTTTTTGCTGGGTTGGATCTGGTCGGAACCAGAGGTGGAGCTGCCGGAGGGGGGCCACAGCTCCCCCACCCCTTGCCCCCCCACACTTACCTTTTTCCAGCCTGAAAGTACAGGTTGGAAAAGCAGCCTGTTCGCTTGAGACTGAAAAAGGCCTGGTGGGAATGACACTTCCCAAGAGATCTTGCAAGCCCCAAGATCTCCTGGGAAGTGAAGTTCCCACCAAGCCGTTTTCAGCCTCAAGTGAACAGGCCGCTTTTTCCAGCCTGCACTTTCAGGCTGAACTAAGGTAAGTGTGTGTGGGGGGGGAGGGGGCAGAAAACACAAAATGCCCACCGGCCGCAGTACGGCCCAGCTACGCCTCTGGTCGGAACCCATTTGTCACATTTCAGCCAGCATACAGTGGTGGTTTCTGTCAGATCTCTCTTAGCGATAGCACAAGATGTCTGTTGTGGGGAGAGGAAAGAAAGGAGATCGTAAGCTGCTTTGAGCCTCCTTACAGGAGAGAAAAGCAGGGTATAAATCCAAACTCTTCTTCTTCTAAGTTGGCTGCATCAGTGGAAATATAAA
The DNA here is from genome assembly GCF_021028975.2 of Sphaerodactylus townsendi. Classification (NCBI taxonomy): domain Eukaryota; kingdom Metazoa; phylum Chordata; class Lepidosauria; order Squamata; family Sphaerodactylidae; genus Sphaerodactylus; species Sphaerodactylus townsendi. The sequence continues at coordinate 2,772,642 of NC_059441.1, forward strand.
ACAGTATGCTGGACTCATAACCCATATGACATCATGGCTAGTGAATCCGAACATGACAAGGGAGATTTTGGTTCAAATTCCCACTTGCCCTTGAATGTCACCAGAGTCAGATTCTGTTGCTCAACCAAGCCTACTTCACAGGGTCATTGTACAGAGGGTTGTCATGCCCTTATATAAAGCCATGGTGCGACCGCACTTGGAGTACTGTGTCCAGTTCTGGTCGCCGCATCTCAAAAAGGATATTGAGGAGATAGAAAAAGTGCAGAGAAGGGCAACAAGGATGATTGAGGGACTGGAGCACCTTCCTTATGAGGAGAGGCTGCAGCGTTTGGGACTCTTTAGTTTGGAGAGGAGACGGCTGAGGGGGGATATGATTGAAGTCTATAAAATTATGCAGGGGGTAAAAAATGTTGACAGAGAGAAATTGTTCTCTCTTTCTCACAATACTAGAACCAGGGGGCATTCATTGAAAATGCTGGGGGGAAGAATTAGGACTAATAAAAGGAAACACTTCTTCACGCAACGTGTGATTAATTGTTTGGAATATGCTATACCACAGGAGAATTTGCCGTGAAGTAGCCACCTGAACCTGGATAGCTTAAGCCCAAAAGGGGCTTGGACAGATTTATGGAGTAAAGAGTCGGTTTATGGCTGCCAATCTTGATCATCCTTGATCACAAGAGATTACAAATGCCATATGCAGAATAGGTGATCCGGAACAACTGTATAGAGAGCCATTGCGTTCACATCCTGCCTGTGAGCTCCCAAAGGCACCTGGTGGGCCACTGCGAGTAGCAGAGAGCTGGACTAGATGGACTCTGGTCTGATCCAGCTGGCTTGTTCTTATGTTCTTATGTTCTTAGGGTTGAACAAAAGCCTTCCTGAGCTCCTTTTGGGAAGAGTGGGATAGAAATGAGTTATGATAACCTTATATTTCAGTCCCATGCAAACAGGCCTTCAGTTCTGTTGCCTCTTTTATGAAATCCTACCCTCCCCCCCCCCAGAACACTCTGAGCGGCTCTCAACCTCCGCAAGGCCTCCATTTACCTGTTGTTGTTCTTCAACTTAATGTGGTCCGTTGGTTCCAAAATCTGCCCATTCTTCAGCCACGTTATCTGCGGCGTCGGCTCCCCCTGGGCCAAGCAAGTGAAGATGGCCGTGGTTCCAACAGGCCTGGAAATAGACTTTAAGAGGGATGTAAGACCGAATTCTCGCCCGGGGAGAAACGAGCGAGGCAAAGGAATGTAAAGGCGGAATACCAACATGTTTGCAAATGAAGAGACAACCCCCCCCCCCCCCAGAATGAAAATGGAAGGGTTTTCGGTGCCAGTCCCAAAGAGCACAGGTGCAGAAGAAGCGCCAGGGTTCGGTAAAATCCAACGGTAAACTGAAAATTCCACCAGTGGTTCAAAGTCGAATTTCTCCTGTTGGGGGGGGCATTATGAATGGCCGGCCTGGGGCCAGGAGGTGCTTTCTTTTTAAAAAAATTATAATTTTTTAAAAGACATATAAAACCAACATCTAAAACTATGTAAAGTCACAAGAAAGAAAGAAAGAAAGAAAGAAAGAAAGAAAGAAAGATGGGGGGGGTGGGGGGGGGGGGGGGTGGGGGGGGGGGGGGGTGGGGGGGGGGGGGGGTGGGGGGGGGGGGGGGTGGGGGGGGGGGGGGGTGGGGGGGGGGGGGGGTGGGGGGGGGGGGGGGTGGGGGGGGGGGGGGGTGGGGGGGGGGGGGGGTGGGGGGGGGGGGGGGTGGGGGGGGGGGGGGGTGGGGGGGGGGGGGGGTGGGGGGGGGGGGGGGTGGGGGGGGGGGGGGGTGGGGGGGGGGGGGGGTGGGGGGGGGGGGGGGTGGGGGGGGGGGGGGGTGGGGGGGGGGGGGGGTGGGGGGGGGGGGGGGTGGGGGGGGGGGGGGGTGGGGGGGGGGGGGGGTGGGGGGGGGGGGGGGTGGGGGGGGGGGGGGGTGGGGGGGGGGGGGGGTGGGGGGGGGGGGGGGTGGGGGGGGGGGGGGGTGGGGGGGGGGGGGGGTGGGGGGGGGGGGGGGTGGGGGGGGGGGGGGGTGGGGGGGGGGGGGGGTGGGGGGGGGGGGGGGTGGGGGGGGGGGGGGGTGGGGGGGGGGGGGGGTGGGGGGGGGGGGGGGTGGGGGGGGGGGGGGGTGGGGGGGGGGGGGGGTGGGGGGGGGGGGGGGTGGGGGGGGGGGGGGGTGGGGGGGGGGGGGGGTGGGGGGGGGGGGGGGTGGGGGGGGGGGGGGGTGGGGGGGGGGGGGGGTGGGGGGGGGGGGGGGTGGGGGGGGGGGGGGGTGGGGGGGGGGGGGGGTGGGGGGGGGGGGGGGTGGGGGGGGGGGGGGGTGGGGGGGGGGGGGGGTGGGGGGGGGGGGGGGTGGGGGGGGGGGGGGGTGGGGGGGGGGGGGGGTGGGGGGGGGGGGGGGTGGGGGGGGGGGGGGGTGGGGGGGGGGGGGGGTGGGGGGGGGGGGGGGTGGGGGGGGGGGGGGGTGGGGGGGGGGGGGGGTGGGGGGGGGGGGGGGTGGGGGGGGGGGGGGGTGGGGGGGGGGGGGGGTGGGGGGGGGGGGGGGTGGGGGGGGGGGGGGGTGGGGGGGGGGGGGGGTGGGGGGGGGGGGGGGTGGGGGGGGGGGGGGGTGGGGGGGGGGGGGGGTGGGGGGGGGGGGGGGTGGGGGGGGGGGGGGGTGGGGGGGGGGGGGGGTGGGGGGGGGGGGGGGTGGGGGGGGGGGGGGGTGGGGGGGGGGGGGGGTGGGGGGGGGGGGGGGTGGGGGGGGGGGGGGGTGGGGGGGGGGGGGGGTGGGGGGGGGGGGGGGTGGGGGGGGGGGGGGGTGGGGGGGGGGGGGGGTGGGGGGGGGGGGGGGTGGGGGGGGGGGGGGGTGGGGGGGGGGGGGGGTGGGGGGGGGGGGGGGTGGGGGGGGGGGGGGGTGGGGGGGGGGGGGGGTGGGGGGGGGGGGGGGTGGGGGGGGGGGGGGGTGGGGGGGGGGGGGGGTGGGGGGGGGGGGGGGTGGGGGGGGGGGGGGGTGGGGGGGGGGGGGGGTGGGGGGGGGGGGGGGTGGGGGGGGGGGGGGGTGGGGGGGGGGGGGGGTGGGGGGGGGGGGGGGTGGGGGGGGGGGGGGGTGGGGGGGGGGGGGGGTGGGGGGGGGGGGGGGTGGGGGGGGGGGGGGGTGGGGGGGGGGGGGGGTGGGGGGGGGGGGGGGTGGGGGGGGGGGGGGGTGGGGGGGGGGGGGGGTGGGGGGGGGGGGGGGTGGGGGGGGGGGGGGGTGGGGGGGGGGGGGGGTGGGGGGGGGGGGGGGTGGGGGGGGGGGGGGGTGGGGGGGGGGGGGGGTGGGGGGGGGGGGGGGTGGGGGGGGGGGGGGGTGGGGGGGGGGGGGGGTGGGGGGGGGGGGGGGTGGGGGGGGGGGGGGGTGGGGGGGGGGGGGGGTGGGGGGGGGGGGGGGTGGGGGGGGGGGGGGGTGGGGGGGGGGGGGGGTGGGGGGGGGGGGGGGTGGGGGGGGGGGGGGGTGGGGGGGGGGGGGGGTGGGGGGGGGGGGGGGTGGGGGGGGGGGGGGGTGGGGGGGGGGGGGGGTGGGGGGGGGGGGGGGTGGGGGGGGGGGGGGGTGGGGGGGGGGGGGGGTGGGGGGGGGGGGGGGTGGGGGGGGGGGGGGGTGGGGGGGGGGGGGGGTGGGGGGGGGGGGGGGTGGGGGGGGGGGGGGGTGGGGGGGGGGGGGGGTGGGGGGGGGGGGGGGTGGGGGGGGGGGGGGGTGGGGGGGGGGGGGGGTGGGGGGGGGGGGGGGTGGGGGGGGGGGGGGGTGGGGGGGGGGGGGGGTGGGGGGGGGGGGGGGTGGGGGGGGGGGGGGGTGGGGGGGGGGGGGGGTGGGGGGGGGGGGGGGTGGGGGGGGGGGGGGGTGGGGGGGGGGGGGGGTGGGGGGGGGGGGGGGTGGGGGGGGGGGGGGGTGGGGGGGGGGGGGGGTGGGGGGGGGGGGGGGTGGGGGGGGGGGGGGGTGGGGGGGGGGGGGGGTGGGGGGGGGGGGGGGTGGGGGGGGGGGGGGGTGGGGGGGGGGGGGGGTGGGGGGGGGGGGGGGTGGGGGGGGGGGGGGGTGGGGGGGGGGGGGGGTGGGGGGGGGGGGGGGTGGGGGGGGGGGGGGGTGGGGGGGGGGGGGGGTGGGGGGGGGGGGGGGTGGGGGGGGGGGGGGGTGGGGGGGGGGGGGGGTGGGGGGGGGGGGGGGTGGGGGGGGGGGGGGGTGGGGGGGGGGGGGGGTGGGGGGGGGGGGGGGTGGGGGGGGGGGGGGGTGGGGGGGGGGGGGGGTGGGGGGGGGGGGGGGTGGGGGGGGGGGGGGGTGGGGGGGGGGGGGGGTGGGGGGGGGGGGGGGTGGGGGGGGGGGGGGGTGGGGGGGGGGGGGGGTGGGGGGGGGGGGGGGTGGGGGGGGGGGGGGGTGGGGGGGGGGGGGGGTGGGGGGGGGGGGGGGTGGGGGGGGGGGGGGGTGGGGGGGGGGGGGGGTGGGGGGGGGGGGGGGTGGGGGGGGGGGGGGGTGGGGGGGGGGGGGGGTGGGGGGGGGGGGGGGTGGGGGGGGGGGGGGGTGGGGGGGGGGGGGGGTGGGGGGGGGGGGGGGTGGGGGGGGGGGGGGGTGGGGGGGGGGGGGGGTGGGGGGGGGGGGGGGTGGGGGGGGGGGGGGGTGGGGGGGGGGGGGGGTGGGGGGGGGGGGGGGTGGGGGGGGGGGGGGGTGGGGGGGGGGGGGGGTGGGGGGGGGGGGGGGTGGGGGGGGGGGGGGGTGGGGGGGGGGGGGGGTGGGGGGGGGGGGGGGTGGGGGGGGGGGGGGGTGGGGGGGGGGGGGGGTGGGGGGGGGGGGGGGTGGGGGGGGGGGGGGGTGGGGGGGGGGGGGGGTGGGGGGGGGGGGGGGTGGGGGGGGGGGGGGGTGGGGGGGGGGGGGGGTGGGGGGGGGGGGGGGTGGGGGGGGGGGGGGGTGGGGGGGGGGGGGGGTGGGGGGGGGGGGGGGTGGGGGGGGGGGGGGGTGGGGGGGGGGGGGGGTGGGGGGGGGGGGGGGTGGGGGGGGGGGGGGGTGGGGGGGGGGGGGGGTGGGGGGGGGGGGGGGTGGGGGGGGGGGGGGGTGGGGGGGGGGGGGGGTGGGGGGGGGGGGGGGTGGGGGGGGGGGGGGGTGGGGGGGGGGGGGGGTGGGGGGGGGGGGGGGTGGGGGGGGGGGGGGGTGGGGGGGGGGGGGGGTGGGGGGGGGGGGGGGTGGGGGGGGGGGGGGGTGGGGGGGGGGGGGGGTGGGGGGGGGGGGGGGTGGGGGGGGGGGGGGGTGGGGGGGGGGGGGGGTGGGGGGGGGGGGGGGTGGGGGGGGGGGGGGGTGGGGGGGGGGGGGGGTGGGGGGGGGGGGGGGTGGGGGGGGGGGGGGGTGGGGGGGGGGGGGGGTGGGGGGGGGGGGGGGTGGGGGGGGGGGGGGGTGGGGGGGGGGGGGGGTGGGGGGGGGGGGGGGTGGGGGGGGGGGGGGGTGGGGGGGGGGGGGGGTGGGGGGGGGGGGGGGTGGGGGGGGGGGGGGGTGGGGGGGGGGGGGGGTGGGGGGGGGGGGGGGTGGGGGGGGGGGGGGGTGGGGGGGGGGGGGGGTGGGGGGGGGGGGGGGTGGGGGGGGGGGGGGGTGGGGGGGGGGGGGGGTGGGGGGGGGGGGGGGTGGGGGGGGGGGGGGGTGGGGGGGGGGGGGGGTGGGGGGGGGGGGGGGTGGGGGGGGGGGGGGGTGGGGGGGGGGGGGGGTGGGGGGGGGGGGGGGTGGGGGGGGGGGGGGGTGGGGGGGGGGGGGGGTGGGGGGGGGGGGGGGTGGGGGGGGGGGGGGGTGGGGGGGGGGGGGGGTGGGGGGGGGGGGGGGTGGGGGGGGGGGGGGGTGGGGGGGGGGGGGGGTGGGGGGGGGGGGGGGTGGGGGGGGGGGGGGGTGGGGGGGGGGGGGGGTGGGGGGGGGGGGGGGTGGGGGGGGGGGGGGGTGGGGGGGGGGGGGGGTGGGGGGGGGGGGGGGTGGGGGGGGGGGGGGGTGGGGGGGGGGGGGGGTGGGGGGGGGGGGGGGTGGGGGGGGGGGGGGGTGGGGGGGGGGGGGGGTGGGGGGGGGGGGGGGTGGGGGGGGGGGGGGGTGGGGGGGGGGGGGGGTGGGGGGGGGGGGGGGTGGGGGGGGGGGGGGGTGGGGGGGGGGGGGGGTGGGGGGGGGGGGGGGTGGGGGGGGGGGGGGGTGGGGGGGGGGGGGGGTGGGGGGGGGGGGGGGTGGGGGGGGGGGGGGGTGGGGGGGGGGGGGGGTGGGGGGGGGGGGGGGTGGGGGGGGGGGGGGGTGGGGGGGGGGGGGGGTGGGGGGGGGGGGGGGTGGGGGGGGGGGGGGGTGGGGGGGGGGGGGGGTGGGGGGGGGGGGGGGTGGGGGGGGGGGGGGGTGGGGGGGGGGGGGGGTGGGGGGGGGGGGGGGTGGGGGGGGGGGGGGGTGGGGGGGGGGGGGGGTGGGGGGGGGGGGGGGTGGGGGGGGGGGGGGGTGGGGGGGGGGGGGGGTGGGGGGGGGGGGGGGTGGGGGGGGGGGGGGGTGGGGGGGGGGGGGGGTGGGGGGGGGGGGGGGTGGGGGGGGGGGGGGGTGGGGGGGGGGGGGGGTGGGGGGGGGGGGGGGTGGGGGGGGGGGGGGGTGGGGGGGGGGGGGGGTGGGGGGGGGGGGGGGTGGGGGGGGGGGGGGGTGGGGGGGGGGGGGGGTGGGGGGGGGGGGGGGTGGGGGGGGGGGGGGGTGGGGGGGGGGGGGGGTGGGGGGGGGGGGGGGTGGGGGGGGGGGGGGGTGGGGGGGGGGGGGGGTGGGGGGGGGGGGGGGTGGGGGGGGGGGGGGGTGGGGGGGGGGGGGGGTGGGGGGGGGGGGGGGTGGGGGGGGGGGGGGGTGGGGGGGGGGGGGGGTGGGGGGGGGGGGGGGTGGGGGGGGGGGGGGGTGGGGGGGGGGGGGGGTGGGGGGGGGGGGGGGTGGGGGGGGGGGGGGGTGGGGGGGGGGGGGGGTGGGGGGGGGGGGGGGTGGGGGGGGGGGGGGGTGGGGGGGGGGGGGGGTGGGGGGGGGGGGGGGTGGGGGGGGGGGGGGGTGGGGGGGGGGGGGGGTGGGGGGGGGGGGGGGTGGGGGGGGGGGGGGGTGGGGGGGGGGGGGGGTGGGGGGGGGGGGGGGTGGGGGGGGGGGGGGGTGGGGGGGGGGGGGGGTGGGGGGGGGGGGGGGTGGGGGGGGGGGGGGGTGGGGGGGGGGGGGGGTGGGGGGGGGGGGGGGTGGGGGGGGGGGGGGGTGGGGGGGGGGGGGGGTGGGGGGGGGGGGGGGTGGGGGGGGGGGGGGGTGGGGGGGGGGGGGGGTGGGGGGGGGGGGGGGTGGGGGGGGGGGGGGGTGGGGGGGGGGGGGGGTGGGGGGGGGGGGGGGTGGGGGGGGGGGGGGGTGGGGGGGGGGGGGGGTGGGGGGGGGGGGGGGTGGGGGGGGGGGGGGGTGGGGGGGGGGGGGGGTGGGGGGGGGGGGGGGTGGGGGGGGGGGGGGGTGGGGGGGGGGGGGGGTGGGGGGGGGGGGGGGTGGGGGGGGGGGGGGGTGGGGGGGGGGGGGGGTGGGGGGGGGGGGGGGTGGGGGGGGGGGGGGGTGGGGGGGGGGGGGGGTGGGGGGGGGGGGGGGTGGGGGGGGGGGGGGGTGGGGGGGGGGGGGGGTGGGGGGGGGGGGGGGTGGGGGGGGGGGGGGGTGGGGGGGGGGGGGGGTGGGGGGGGGGGGGGGTGGGGGGGGGGGGGGGTGGGGGGGGGGGGGGGTGGGGGGGGGGGGGGGTGGGGGGGGGGGGGGGTGGGGGGGGGGGGGGGTGGGGGGGGGGGGGGGTGGGGGGGGGGGGGGGTGGGGGGGGGGGGGGGTGGGGGGGGGGGGGGGTGGGGGGGGGGGGGGGTGGGGGGGGGGGGGGGTGGGGGGGGGGGGGGGTGGGGGGGGGGGGGGGTGGGGGGGGGGGGGGGTGGGGGGGGGGGGGGGTGGGGGGGGGGGGGGGTGGGGGGGGGGGGGGGTGGGGGGGGGGGGGGGTGGGGGGGGGGGGGGGTGGGGGGGGGGGGGGGTGGGGGGGGGGGGGGGTGGGGGGGGGGGGGGGTGGGGGGGGGGGGGGGTGGGGGGGGGGGGGGGTGGGGGGGGGGGGGGGTGGGGGGGGGGGGGGGTGGGGGGGGGGGGGGGTGGGGGGGGGGGGGGGTGGGGGGGGGGGGGGGTGGGGGGGGGGGGGGGTGGGGGGGGGGGGGGGTGGGGGGGGGGGGGGGTGGGGGGGGGGGGGGGTGGGGGGGGGGGGGGGTGGGGGGGGGGGGGGGTGGGGGGGGGGGGGGGTGGGGGGGGGGGGGGGTGGGGGGGGGGGGGGGTGGGGGGGGGGGGGGGTGGGGGGGGGGGGGGGTGGGGGGGGGGGGGGGTGGGGGGGGGGGGGGGTGGGGGGGGGGGGGGGTGGGGGGGGGGGGGGGTGGGGGGGGGGGGGGGTGGGGGGGGGGGGGGGTGGGGGGGGGGGGGGGTGGGGGGGGGGGGGGGTGGGGGGGGGGGGGGGTGGGGGGGGGGGGGGGTGGGGGGGGGGGGGGGTGGGGGGGGGGGGGGGTGGGGGGGGGGGGGGGTGGGGGGGGGGGGGGGTGGGGGGGGGGGGGGGTGGGGGGGGGGGGGGGTGGGGGGGGGGGGGGGTGGGGGGGGGGGGGGGTGGGGGGGGGGGGGGGTGGGGGGGGGGGGGGGTGGGGGGGGGGGGGGGTGGGGGGGGGGGGGGGTGGGGGGGGGGGGGGGTGGGGGGGGGGGGGGGTGGGGGGGGGGGGGGGTGGGGGGGGGGGGGGGTGGGGGGGGGGGGGGGTGGGGGGGGGGGGGGGTGGGGGGGGGGGGGGGTGGGGGGGGGGGGGGGTGGGGGGGGGGGGGGGTGGGGGGGGGGGGGGGTGGGGGGGGGGGGGGGTGGGGGGGGGGGGGGGTGGGGGGGGGGGGGGGTGGGGGGGGGGGGGGGTGGGGGGGGGGGGGGGTGGGGGGGGGGGGGGGTGGGGGGGGGGGGGGGTGGGGGGGGGGGGGGGTGGGGGGGGGGGGGGGTGGGGGGGGGGGGGGGTGGGGGGGGGGGGGGGTGGGGGGGGGGGGGGGTGGGGGGGGGGGGGGGTGGGGGGGGGGGGGGGTGGGGGGGGGGGGGGGTGGGGGGGGGGGGGGGTGGGGGGGGGGGGGGGTGGGGGGGGGGGGGGGTGGGGGGGGGGGGGGGTGGGGGGGGGGGGGGGTGGGGGGGGGGGGGGGTGGGGGGGGGGGGGGGTGGGGGGGGGGGGGGGTGGGGGGGGGGGGGGGTGGGGGGGGGGGGGGGTGGGGGGGGGGGGGGGTGGGGGGGGGGGGGGGTGGGGGGGGGGGGGGGTGGGGGGGGGGGGGGGTGGGGGGGGGGGGGGGTGGGGGGGGGGGGGGGTGGGGGGGGGGGGGGGTGGGGGGGGGGGGGGGTGGGGGGGGGGGGGGGTGGGGGGGGGGGGGGGTGGGGGGGGGGGGGGGTGGGGGGGGGGGGGGGTGGGGGGGGGGGGGGGTGGGGGGGGGGGGGGGTGGGGGGGGGGGGGGGTGGGGGGGGGGGGGGGTGGGGGGGGGGGGGGGTGGGGGGGGGGGGGGGTGGGGGGGGGGGGGGGTGGGGGGGGGGGGGGGTGGGGGGGGGGGGGGGTGGGGGGGGGGGGGGGTGGGGGGGGGGGGGGGTGGGGGGGGGGGGGGGTGGGGGGGGGGGGGGGTGGGGGGGGGGGGGGGTGGGGGGGGGGGGGGGTGGGGGGGGGGGGGGGTGGGGGGGGGGGGGGGTGGGGGGGGGGGGGGGTGGGGGGGGGGGGGGGTGGGGGGGGGGGGGGGTGGGGGGGGGGGGGGGTGGGGGGGGGGGGGGGTGGGGGGGGGGGGGGGTGGGGGGGGGGGGGGGTGGGGGGGGGGGGGGGTGGGGGGGGGGGGGGGTGGGGGGGGGGGGGGGTGGGGGGGGGGGGGGGTGGGGGGGGGGGGGGGTGGGGGGGGGGGGGGGTGGGGGGGGGGGGGGGTGGGGGGGGGGGGGGGTGGGGGGGGGGGGGGGTGGGGGGGGGGGGGGGTGGGGGGGGGGGGGGGTGGGGGGGGGGGGGGGTGGGGGGGGGGGGGGGTGGGGGGGGGGGGGGGTGGGGGGGGGGGGGGGTGGGGGGGGGGGGGGGTGGGGGGGGGGGGGGGTGGGGGGGGGGGGGGGTGGGGGGGGGGGGGGGTGGGGGGGGGGGGGGGTGGGGGGGGGGGGGGGTGGGGGGGGGGGGGGGTGGGGGGGGGGGGGGGTGGGGGGGGGGGGGGGTGGGGGGGGGGGGGGGTGGGGGGGGGGGGGGGTGGGGGGGGGGGGGGGTGGGGGGGGGGGGGGGTGGGGGGGGGGGGGGGTGGGGGGGGGGGGGGGTGGGGGGGGGGGGGGGTGGGGGGGGGGGGGGGTGGGGGGGGGGGGGGGTGGGGGGGGGGGGGGGTGGGGGGGGGGGGGGGTGGGGGGGGGGGGGGGTGGGGGGGGGGGGGGGTGGGGGGGGGGGGGGGTGGGGGGGGGGGGGGGTGGGGGGGGGGGGGGGTGGGGGGGGGGGGGGGTGGGGGGGGGGGGGGGTGGGGGGGGGGGGGGGTGGGGGGGGGGGGGGGTGGGGGGGGGGGGGGGTGGGGGGGGGGGGGGGTGGGGGGGGGGGGGGGTGGGGGGGGGGGGGGGTGGGGGGGGGGGGGGGTGGGGGGGGGGGGGGGTGGGGGGGGGGGGGGGTGGGGGGGGGGGGGGGTGGGGGGGGGGGGGGGTGGGGGGGGGGGGGGGTGGGGGGGGGGGGGGGTGGGGGGGGGGGGGGGTGGGGGGGGGGGGGGGTGGGGGGGGGGGGGGGTGGGGGGGGGGGGGGGTGGGGGGGGGGGGGGGTGGGGGGGGGGGGGGGTGGGGGGGGGGGGGGGTGGGGGGGGGGGGGGGTGGGGGGGGGGGGGGGTGGGGGGGGGGGGGGGTGGGGGGGGGGGGGGGTGGGGGGGGGGGGGGGTGGGGGGGGGGGGGGGTGGGGGGGGGGGGGGGTGGGGGGGGGGGGGGGTGGGGGGGGGGGGGGGTGGGGGGGGGGGGGGGTGGGGGGGGGGGGGGGTGGGGGGGGGGGGGGGTGGGGGGGGGGGGGGGTGGGGGGGGGGGGGGGTGGGGGGGGGGGGGGGTGGGGGGGGGGGGGGGTGGGGGGGGGGGGGGGTGGGGGGGGGGGGGGGTGGGGGGGGGGGGGGGTGGGGGGGGGGGGGGGTGGGGGGGGGGGGGGGTGGGGGGGGGGGGGGGTGGGGGGGGGGGGGGGTGGGGGGGGGGGGGGGTGGGGGGGGGGGGGGGTGGGGGGGGGGGGGGGTGGGGGGGGGGGGGGGTGGGGGGGGGGGGGGGTGGGGGGGGGGGGGGGTGGGGGGGGGGGGGGGTGGGGGGGGGGGGGGGTGGGGGGGGGGGGGGGTGGGGGGGGGGGGGGGTGGGGGGGGGGGGGGGTGGGGGGGGGGGGGGGTGGGGGGGGGGGGGGGTGGGGGGGGGGGGGGGTGGGGGGGGGGGGGGGTGGGGGGGGGGGGGGGTGGGGGGGGGGGGGGGTGGGGGGGGGGGGGGGTGGGGGGGGGGGGGGGTGGGGGGGGGGGGGGGTGGGGGGGGGGGGGGGTGGGGGGGGGGGGGGGTGGGGGGGGGGGGGGGTGGGGGGGGGGGGGGGTGGGGGGGGGGGGGGGTGGGGGGGGGGGGGGGTGGGGGGGGGGGGGGGTGGGGGGGGGGGGGGGTGGGGGGGGGGGGGGGTGGGGGGGGGGGGGGGTGGGGGGGGGGGGGGGTGGGGGGGGGGGGGGGTGGGGGGGGGGGGGGGTGGGGGGGGGGGGGGGTGGGGGGGGGGGGGGGTGGGGGGGGGGGGGGGTGGGGGGGGGGGGGGGTGGGGGGGGGGGGGGGTGGGGGGGGGGGGGGGTGGGGGGGGGGGGGGGTGGGGGGGGGGGGGGGTGGGGGGGGGGGGGGGTGGGGGGGGGGGGGGGTGGGGGGGGGGGGGGGTGGGGGGGGGGGGGGGTGGGGGGGGGGGGGGGTGGGGGGGGGGGGGGGTGGGGGGGGGGGGGGGTGGGGGGGGGGGGGGGTGGGGGGGGGGGGGGGTGGGGGGGGGGGGGGGTGGGGGGGGGGGGGGGTGGGGGGGGGGGGGGGTGGGGGGGGGGGGGGGTGGGGGGGGGGGGGGGTGGGGGGGGGGGGGGGTGGGGGGGGGGGGGGGTGGGGGGGGGGGGGGGTGGGGGGGGGGGGGGGTGGGGGGGGGGGGGGGTGGGGGGGGGGGGGGGTGGGGGGGGGGGGGGGTGGGGGGGGGGGGGGGTGGGGGGGGGGGGGGGTGGGGGGGGGGGGGGGTGGGGGGGGGGGGGGGTGGGGGGGGGGGGGGGTGGGGGGGGGGGGGGGTGGGGGGGGGGGGGGGTGGGGGGGGGGGGGGGTGGGGGGGGGGGGGGGTGGGGGGGGGGGGGGGTGGGGGGGGGGGGGGGTGGGGGGGGGGGGGGGTGGGGGGGGGGGGGGGTGGGGGGGGGGGGGGGTGGGGGGGGGGGGGGGTGGGGGGGGGGGGGGGTGGGGGGGGGGGGGGGTGGGGGGGGGGGGGGGTGGGGGGGGGGGGGGGTGGGGGGGGGGGGGGGTGGGGGGGGGGGGGGGTGGGGGGGGGGGGGGGTGGGGGGGGGGGGGGGTGGGGGGGGGGGGGGGTGGGGGGGGGGGGGGGTGGGGGGGGGGGGGGGTGGGGGGGGGGGGGGGTGGGGGGGGGGGGGGGTGGGGGGGGGGGGGGGTGGGGGGGGGGGGGGGTGGGGGGGGGGGGGGGTGGGGGGGGGGGGGGGTGGGGGGGGGGGGGGGTGGGGGGGGGGGGGGGTGGGGGGGGGGGGGGGTGGGGGGGGGGGGGGGTGGGGGGGGGGGGGGGTGGGGGGGGGGGGGGGTGGGGGGGGGGGGGGGTGGGGGGGGGGGGGGGTGGGGGGGGGGGGGGGTGGGGGGGGGGGGGGGTGGGGGGGGGGGGGGGTGGGGGGGGGGGGGGGTGGGGGGGGGGGGGGGTGGGGGGGGGGGGGGGTGGGGGGGGGGGGGGGTGGGGGGGGGGGGGGGTGGGGGGGGGGGGGGGTGGGGGGGGGGGGGGGTGGGGGGGGGGGGGGGTGGGGGGGGGGGGGGGTGGGGGGGGGGGGGGGTGGGGGGGGGGGGGGGTGGGGGGGGGGGGGGGTGGGGGGGGGGGGGGGTGGGGGGGGGGGGGGGTGGGGGGGGGGGGGGGTGGGGGGGGGGGGGGGTGGGGGGGGGGGGGGGTGGGGGGGGGGGGGGGTGGGGGGGGGGGGGGGTGGGGGGGGGGGGGGGTGGGGGGGGGGGGGGGTGGGGGGGGGGGGGGGTGGGGGGGGGGGGGGGTGGGGGGGGGGGGGGGTGGGGGGGGGGGGGGGTGGGGGGGGGGGGGGGTGGGGGGGGGGGGGGGTGGGGGGGGGGGGGGGTGGGGGGGGGGGGGGGTGGGGGGGGGGGGGGGTGGGGGGGGGGGGGGGTGGGGGGGGGGGGGGGTGGGGGGGGGGGGGGGTGGGGGGGGGGGGGGGTGGGGGGGGGGGGGGGTGGGGGGGGGGGGGGGTGGGGGGGGGGGGGGGTGGGGGGGGGGGGGGGTGGGGGGGGGGGGGGGTGGGGGGGGGGGGGGGTGGGGGGGGGGGGGGGTGGGGGGGGGGGGGGGTGGGGGGGGGGGGGGGTGGGGGGGGGGGGGGGTGGGGGGGGGGGGGGGTGGGGGGGGGGGGGGGTGGGGGGGGGGGGGGGTGGGGGGGGGGGGGGGTGGGGGGGGGGGGGGGTGGGGGGGGGGGGGGGTGGGGGGGGGGGGGGGTGGGGGGGGGGGGGGGTGGGGGGGGGGGGGGGTGGGGGGGGGGGGGGGTGGGGGGGGGGGGGGGTGGGGGGGGGGGGGGGTGGGGGGGGGGGGGGGTGGGGGGGGGGGGGGGTGGGGGGGGGGGGGGGTGGGGGGGGGGGGGGGTGGGGGGGGGGGGGGGTGGGGGGGGGGGGGGGTGGGGGGGGGGGGGGGTGGGGGGGGGGGGGGGTGGGGGGGGGGGGGGGTGGGGGGGGGGGGGGGTGGGGGGGGGGGGGGGTGGGGGGGGGGGGGGGTGGGGGGGGGGGGGGGTGGGGGGGGGGGGGGGTGGGGGGGGGGGGGGGTGGGGGGGGGGGGGGGTGGGGGGGGGGGGGGGTGGGGGGGGGGGGGGGTGGGGGGGGGGGGGGGTGGGGGGGGGGGGGGGTGGGGGGGGGGGGGGGTGGGGGGGGGGGGGGGTGGGGGGGGGGGGGGGTGGGGGGGGGGGGGGGTGGGGGGGGGGGGGGGTGGGGGGGGGGGGGGGTGGGGGGGGGGGGGGGTGGGGGGGGGGGGGGGTGGGGGGGGGGGGGGGTGGGGGGGGGGGGGGGTGGGGGGGGGGGGGGGTGGGGGGGGGGGGGGGTGGGGGGGGGGGGGGGTGGGGGGGGGGGGGGGTGGGGGGGGGGGGGGGTGGGGGGGGGGGGGGGTGGGGGGGGGGGGGGGTGGGGGGGGGGGGGGGTGGGGGGGGGGGGGGGTGGGGGGGGGGGGGGGTGGGGGGGGGGGGGGGTGGGGGGGGGGGGGGGTGGGGGGGGGGGGGGGTGGGGGGGGGGGGGGGTGGGGGGGGGGGGGGGTGGGGGGGGGGGGGGGTGGGGGGGGGGGGGGGTGGGGGGGGGGGGGGGTGGGGGGGGGGGGGGGTGGGGGGGGGGGGGGGTGGGGGGGGGGGGGGGTGGGGGGGGGGGGGGGTGGGGGGGGGGGGGGGTGGGGGGGGGGGGGGGTGGGGGGGGGGGGGGGTGGGGGGGGGGGGGGGTGGGGGGGGGGGGGGGTGGGGGGGGGGGGGGGTGGGGGGGGGGGGGGGTGGGGGGGGGGGGGGGTGGGGGGGGGGGGGGGTGGGGGGGGGGGGGGGTGGGGGGGGGGGGGGGTGGGGGGGGGGGGGGGTGGGGGGGGGGGGGGGTGGGGGGGGGGGGGGGTGGGGGGGGGGGGGGGTGGGGGGGGGGGGGGGTGGGGGGGGGGGGGGGTGGGGGGGGGGGGGGGTGGGGGGGGGGGGGGGTGGGGGGGGGGGGGGGTGGGGGGGGGGGGGGGTGGGGGGGGGGGGGGGTGGGGGGGGGGGGGGGTGGGGGGGGGGGGGGGTGGGGGGGGGGGGGGGTGGGGGGGGGGGGGGGTGGGGGGGGGGGGGGGTGGGGGGGGGGGGGGGTGGGGGGGGGGGGGGGTGGGGGGGGGGGGGGGTGGGGGGGGGGGGGGGTGGGGGGGGGGGGGGGTGGGGGGGGGGGGGGGTGGGGGGGGGGGGGGGTGGGGGGGGGGGGGGGTGGGGGGGGGGGGGGGTGGGGGGGGGGGGGGGTGGGGGGGGGGGGGGGTGGGGGGGGGGGGGGGTGGGGGGGGGGGGGGGTGGGGGGGGGGGGGGGTGGGGGGGGGGGGGGGTGGGGGGGGGGGGGGGTGGGGGGGGGGGGGGGTGGGGGGGGGGGGGGGTGGGGGGGGGGGGGGGTGGGGGGGGGGGGGGGTGGGGGGGGGGGGGGGTGGGGGGGGGGGGGGGTGGGGGGGGGGGGGGGTGGGGGGGGGGGGGGGTGGGGGGGGGGGGGGGTGGGGGGGGGGGGGGGTGGGGGGGGGGGGGGGTGGGGGGGGGGGGGGGTGGGGGGGGGGGGGGGTGGGGGGGGGGGGGGGTGGGGGGGGGGGGGGGTGGGGGGGGGGGGGGGTGGGGGGGGGGGGGGGTGGGGGGGGGGGGGGGTGGGGGGGGGGGGGGGTGGGGGGGGGGGGGGGTGGGGGGGGGGGGGGGTGGGGGGGGGGGGGGGTGGGGGGGGGGGGGGGTGGGGGGGGGGGGGGGTGGGGGGGGGGGGGGGTGGGGGGGGGGGGGGGTGGGGGGGGGGGGGGGTGGGGGGGGGGGGGGGTGGGGGGGGGGGGGGGTGGGGGGGGGGGGGGGTGGGGGGGGGGGGGGGTGGGGGGGGGGGGGGGTGGGGGGGGGGGGGGGTGGGGGGGGGGGGGGGTGGGGGGGGGGGGGGGTGGGGGGGGGGGGGGGTGGGGGGGGGGGGGGGTGGGGGGGGGGGGGGGTGGGGGGGGGGGGGGGTGGGGGGGGGGGGGGGTGGGGGGGGGGGGGGGTGGGGGGGGGGGGGGGTGGGGGGGGGGGGGGGTGGGGGGGGGGGGGGGTGGGGGGGGGGGGGGGTGGGGGGGGGGGGGGGTGGGGGGGGGGGGGGGTGGGGGGGGGGGGGGGTGGGGGGGGGGGGGGGTGGGGGGGGGGGGGGGTGGGGGGGGGGGGGGGTGGGGGGGGGGGGGGGTGGGGGGGGGGGGGGGTGGGGGGGGGGGGGGGTGGGGGGGGGGGGGGGTGGGGGGGGGGGGGGGTGGGGGGGGGGGGGGGTGGGGGGGGGGGGGGGTGGGGGGGGGGGGGGGTGGGGGGGGGGGGGGGTGGGGGGGGGGGGGGGTGGGGGGGGGGGGGGGTGGGGGGGGGGGGGGGTGGGGGGGGGGGGGGGTGGGGGGGGGGGGGGGTGGGGGGGGGGGGGGGTGGGGGGGGGGGGGGGTGGGGGGGGGGGGGGGTGGGGGGGGGGGGGGGTGGGGGGGGGGGGGGGTGGGGGGGGGGGGGGGTGGGGGGGGGGGGGGGTGGGGGGGGGGGGGGGTGGGGGGGGGGGGGGGTGGGGGGGGGGGGGGGTGGGGGGGGGGGGGGGTGGGGGGGGGGGGGGGTGGGGGGGGGGGGGGGTGGGGGGGGGGGGGGGTGGGGGGGGGGGGGGGTGGGGGGGGGGGGGGGTGGGGGGGGGGGGGGGTGGGGGGGGGGGGGGGTGGGGGGGGGGGGGGGTGGGGGGGGGGGGGGGTGGGGGGGGGGGGGGGTGGGGGGGGGGGGGGGTGGGGGGGGGGGGGGGTGGGGGGGGGGGGGGGTGGGGGGGGGGGGGGGTGGGGGGGGGGGGGGGTGGGGGGGGGGGGGGGTGGGGGGGGGGGGGGGTGGGGGGGGGGGGGGGTGGGGGGGGGGGGGGGTGGGGGGGGGGGGGGGTGGGGGGGGGGGGGGGTGGGGGGGGGGGGGGGTGGGGGGGGGGGGGGGTGGGGGGGGGGGGGGGTGGGGGGGGGGGGGGGTGGGGGGGGGGGGGGGTGGGGGGGGGGGGGGGTGGGGGGGGGGGGGGGTGGGGGGGGGGGGGGGTGGGGGGGGGGGGGGGTGGGGGGGGGGGGGGGTGGGGGGGGGGGGGGGTGGGGGGGGGGGGGGGTGGGGGGGGGGGGGGGTGGGGGGGGGGGGGGGTGGGGGGGGGGGGGGGTGGGGGGGGGGGGGGGTGGGGGGGGGGGGGGGTGGGGGGGGGGGGGGGTGGGGGGGGGGGGGGGTGGGGGGGGGGGGGGGTGGGGGGGGGGGGGGGTGGGGGGGGGGGGGGGTGGGGGGGGGGGGGGGTGGGGGGGGGGGGGGGTGGGGGGGGGGGGGGGTGGGGGGGGGGGGGGGTGGGGGGGGGGGGGGGTGGGGGGGGGGGGGGGTGGGGGGGGGGGGGGGTGGGGGGGGGGGGGGGTGGGGGGGGGGGGGGGTGGGGGGGGGGGGGGGTGGGGGGGGGGGGGGGTGGGGGGGGGGGGGGGTGGGGGGGGGGGGGGGTGGGGGGGGGGGGGGGTGGGGGGGGGGGGGGGTGGGGGGGGGGGGGGGTGGGGGGGGGGGGGGGTGGGGGGGGGGGGGGGTGGGGGGGGGGGGGGGTGGGGGGGGGGGGGGGTGGGGGGGGGGGGGGGTGGGGGGGGGGGGGGGTGGGGGGGGGGGGGGGTGGGGGGGGGGGGGGGTGGGGGGGGGGGGGGGTGGGGGGGGGGGGGGGTGGGGGGGGGGGGGGGTGGGGGGGGGGGGGGGTGGGGGGGGGGGGGGGTGGGGGGGGGGGGGGGTGGGGGGGGGGGGGGGTGGGGGGGGGGGGGGGTGGGGGGGGGGGGGGGTGGGGGGGGGGGGGGGTGGGGGGGGGGGGGGGTGGGGGGGGGGGGGGGTGGGGGGGGGGGGGGGTGGGGGGGGGGGGGGGTGGGGGGGGGGGGGGGTGGGGGGGGGGGGGGGTGGGGGGGGGGGGGGGTGGGGGGGGGGGGGGGTGGGGGGGGGGGGGGGTGGGGGGGGGGGGGGGTGGGGGGGGGGGGGGGTGGGGGGGGGGGGGGGTGGGGGGGGGGGGGGGTGGGGGGGGGGGGGGGTGGGGGGGGGGGGGGGTGGGGGGGGGGGGGGGTGGGGGGGGGGGGGGGTGGGGGGGGGGGGGGGTGGGGGGGGGGGGGGGTGGGGGGGGGGGGGGGTGGGGGGGGGGGGGGGTGGGGGGGGGGGGGGGTGGGGGGGGGGGGGGGTGGGGGGGGGGGGGGGTGGGGGGGGGGGGGGGTGGGGGGGGGGGGGGGTGGGGGGGGGGGGGGGTGGGGGGGGGGGGGGGTGGGGGGGGGGGGGGGTGGGGGGGGGGGGGGGTGGGGGGGGGGGGGGGTGGGGGGGGGGGGGGGTGGGGGGGGGGGGGGGTGGGGGGGGGGGGGGGTGGGGGGGGGGGGGGGTGGGGGGGGGGGGGGGTGGGGGGGGGGGGGGGTGGGGGGGGGGGGGGGTGGGGGGGGGGGGGGGTGGGGGGGGGGGGGGGTGGGGGGGGGGGGGGGTGGGGGGGGGGGGGGGTGGGGGGGGGGGGGGGTGGGGGGGGGGGGGGGTGGGGGGGGGGGGGGGTGGGGGGGGGGGGGGGTGGGGGGGGGGGGGGGTGGGGGGGGGGGGGGGTGGGGGGGGGGGGGGGTGGGGGGGGGGGGGGGTGGGGGGGGGGGGGGGTGGGGGGGGGGGGGGGTGGGGGGGGGGGGGGGTGGGGGGGGGGGGGGGTGGGGGGGGGGGGGGGTGGGGGGGGGGGGGGGTGGGGGGGGGGGGGGGTGGGGGGGGGGGGGGGTGGGGGGGGGGGGGGGTGGGGGGGGGGGGGGGTGGGGGGGGGGGGGGGTGGGGGGGGGGGGGGGTGGGGGGGGGGGGGGGTGGGGGGGGGGGGGGGTGGGGGGGGGGGGGGGTGGGGGGGGGGGGGGGTGGGGGGGGGGGGGGGTGGGGGGGGGGGGGGGTGGGGGGGGGGGGGGGTGGGGGGGGGGGGGGGTGGGGGGGGGGGGGGGTGGGGGGGGGGGGGGGTGGGGGGGGGGGGGGGTGGGGGGGGGGGGGGGTGGGGGGGGGGGGGGGTGGGGGGGGGGGGGGGTGGGGGGGGGGGGGGGTGGGGGGGGGGGGGGGTGGGGGGGGGGGGGGGTGGGGG
The DNA here is from genome assembly GCF_021028975.2 of Sphaerodactylus townsendi. Classification (NCBI taxonomy): domain Eukaryota; kingdom Metazoa; phylum Chordata; class Lepidosauria; order Squamata; family Sphaerodactylidae; genus Sphaerodactylus; species Sphaerodactylus townsendi. The sequence continues at coordinate 2,791,646 of NC_059441.1, forward strand.
GGGGGGGGGGTGGGGGGGGGGGGGGGTGGGGGGGGGGGGGGGTGGGGGGGGGGGGGGGTGGGGGGGGGGGGGGGTGGGGGGGGGGGGGGGTGGGGGGGGGGGGGGGTGGGGGGGGGGGGGGGTGGGGGGGGGGGGGGGTGGGGGGGGGGGGGGGTGGGGGGGGGGGGGGGTGGGGGGGGGGGGGGGTGGGGGGGGGGGGGGGTGGGGGGGGGGGGGGGTGGGGGGGGGGGGGGGTGGGGGGGGGGGGGGGTGGGGGGGGGGGGGGGTGGGGGGGGGGGGGGGTGGGGGGGGGGGGGGGTGGGGGGGGGGGGGGGTGGGGGGGGGGGGGGGTGGGGGGGGGGGGGGGTGGGGGGGGGGGGGGGTGGGGGGGGGGGGGGGTGGGGGGGGGGGGGGGTGGGGGGGGGGGGGGGTGGGGGGGGGGGGGGGTGGGGGGGGGGGGGGGTGGGGGGGGGGGGGGGTGGGGGGGGGGGGGGGTGGGGGGGGGGGGGGGTGGGGGGGGGGGGGGGTGGGGGGGGGGGGGGGTGGGGGGGGGGGGGGGTGGGGGGGGGGGGGGGTGGGGGGGGGGGGGGGTGGGGGGGGGGGGGGGTGGGGGGGGGGGGGGGTGGGGGGGGGGGGGGGTGGGGGGGGGGGGGGGTGGGGGGGGGGGGGGGTGGGGGGGGGGGGGGGTGGGGGGGGGGGGGGGTGGGGGGGGGGGGGGGTGGGGGGGGGGGGGGGTGGGGGGGGGGGGGGGTGGGGGGGGGGGGGGGTGGGGGGGGGGGGGGGTGGGGGGGGGGGGGGGTGGGGGGGGGGGGGGGTGGGGGGGGGGGGGGGTGGGGGGGGGGGGGGGTGGGGGGGGGGGGGGGTGGGGGGGGGGGGGGGTGGGGGGGGGGGGGGGTGGGGGGGGGGGGGGGTGGGGGGGGGGGGGGGTGGGGGGGGGGGGGGGTGGGGGGGGGGGGGGGTGGGGGGGGGGGGGGGTGGGGGGGGGGGGGGGTGGGGGGGGGGGGGGGTGGGGGGGGGGGGGGGTGGGGGGGGGGGGGGGTGGGGGGGGGGGGGGGTGGGGGGGGGGGGGGGTGGGGGGGGGGGGGGGTGGGGGGGGGGGGGGGTGGGGGGGGGGGGGGGTGGGGGGGGGGGGGGGTGGGGGGGGGGGGGGGTGGGGGGGGGGGGGGGTGGGGGGGGGGGGGGGTGGGGGGGGGGGGGGGTGGGGGGGGGGGGGGGTGGGGGGGGGGGGGGGTGGGGGGGGGGGGGGGTGGGGGGGGGGGGGGGTGGGGGGGGGGGGGGGTGGGGGGGGGGGGGGGTGGGGGGGGGGGGGGGTGGGGGGGGGGGGGGGTGGGGGGGGGGGGGGGTGGGGGGGGGGGGGGGTGGGGGGGGGGGGGGGTGGGGGGGGGGGGGGGTGGGGGGGGGGGGGGGTGGGGGGGGGGGGGGGTGGGGGGGGGGGGGGGTGGGGGGGGGGGGGGGTGGGGGGGGGGGGGGGTGGGGGGGGGGGGGGGTGGGGGGGGGGGGGGGTGGGGGGGGGGGGGGGTGGGGGGGGGGGGGGGTGGGGGGGGGGGGGGGTGGGGGGGGGGGGGGGTGGGGGGGGGGGGGGGTGGGGGGGGGGGGGGGTGGGGGGGGGGGGGGGTGGGGGGGGGGGGGGGTGGGGGGGGGGGGGGGTGGGGGGGGGGGGGGGTGGGGGGGGGGGGGGGTGGGGGGGGGGGGGGGTGGGGGGGGGGGGGGGTGGGGGGGGGGGGGGGTGGGGGGGGGGGGGGGTGGGGGGGGGGGGGGGTGGGGGGGGGGGGGGGTGGGGGGGGGGGGGGGTGGGGGGGGGGGGGGGTGGGGGGGGGGGGGGGTGGGGGGGGGGGGGGGTGGGGGGGGGGGGGGGTGGGGGGGGGGGGGGGTGGGGGGGGGGGGGGGTGGGGGGGGGGGGGGGTGGGGGGGGGGGGGGGTGGGGGGGGGGGGGGGTGGGGGGGGGGGGGGGTGGGGGGGGGGGGGGGTGGGGGGGGGGGGGGGTGGGGGGGGGGGGGGGTGGGGGGGGGGGGGGGTGGGGGGGGGGGGGGGTGGGGGGGGGGGGGGGTGGGGGGGGGGGGGGGTGGGGGGGGGGGGGGGTGGGGGGGGGGGGGGGTGGGGGGGGGGGGGGGTGGGGGGGGGGGGGGGTGGGGGGGGGGGGGGGTGGGGGGGGGGGGGGGTGGGGGGGGGGGGGGGTGGGGGGGGGGGGGGGTGGGGGGGGGGGGGGGTGGGGGGGGGGGGGGGTGGGGGGGGGGGGGGGTGGGGGGGGGGGGGGGTGGGGGGGGGGGGGGGTGGGGGGGGGGGGGGGTGGGGGGGGGGGGGGGTGGGGGGGGGGGGGGGTGGGGGGGGGGGGGGGTGGGGGGGGGGGGGGGTGGGGGGGGGGGGGGGTGGGGGGGGGGGGGGGTGGGGGGGGGGGGGGGTGGGGGGGGGGGGGGGTGGGGGGGGGGGGGGGTGGGGGGGGGGGGGGGTGGGGGGGGGGGGGGGTGGGGGGGGGGGGGGTTGGGGGGGGGGGGGGGTGGGGGGGGGGGGGGGTGGGGGGGGGGGGGGGTGGGGGGGGGGGGGGGTGGGGGGGGGGGGGGTGGGGGGGGGGGTGGGGGGGGGGGGGGGTGGGGGGGCTGAAGAAGAAGAAGAAGAAGAAGAAGAAGAAGAAGAAGAAGAAGAAGAAGAAGAAGAAGAAGAAGAAGAAGAAGAGGAGGAGGAGGAGGAGGAGGAGGAGGAGGAGGAGGAGGAGGAGGAGCAGGAGCAGGAGGAGCAGGAGGAGTTTGGATTTATATCCCCCCTTCCTCTCCTGCAGGAGACTCAAAGGGGCTGACAATCTCTTTGCCCTTCCCCCCTCACAACAAACACCCTGTGAGGTAGGTGGGGCTGAGAGAGCTCCGAGAAGCTGTGACTAGCCCAAGGTCACCCAGCTGGCGTGTGTGGGAGTGCACAGGCTAATCTGAATTCCCCAGATAAGCCTCCACAGCTCAGGTGGCAGAGCTGGGAATCAAACCCGGTTCCTCCAGATTAGATACACGAGCTCTTAACCTCCTATGCCACTGCTGCTCCACCACACTCTGAGGCAGTGAATTCCACTGTTGAATAGCCCAGACCAGTGATTCCCAACCAGAGTTCCGTGGCACCCTGGGGTACCCTGAGCACATCCGAGGGGTACCATGACAATGCTACCGCCTGCCCGCCCCCCACTGGAATCAAATAGATTTTGAAGGGGGGGGGTGGAAGCTTCATGGGTTCTTTTTAAACAACACTGAAAAACAGCATTGTTTTATTTGCCTAAATTCGGTGTGGATTGGGGGGATAGATTTGAAGGGAGCACTCCCTTTAAATCCCCCCAATCCATGCCGAATTTCGGCAAACAAACGACGCGGCTGTCAACGCTGCTTTCCCTCCCCTCCCCCTGCTTGCCACTCCCCCCACATACAGGCCAAAAACAGGAAAAAAAACCCTTAAAAATGCAAAAAAAAATATCAAATGAACCTCAAGGGTACCCTGAGATATGAAGAGCGAAGTCAAGGGTACTGCGACGTCGAAAAGGTTGGGAAACACTGGCCCAGACAGTCAGGAAGTTCTTTCTAATGTTTAGGTGGAATCTCTTTTCCTGCACCTTGAACCCATGACTCCTGGTCCTAGTCTCTGAGGCTGCAGAAAACAAGCTCGTTCCCTCTTCGACATGACATCCCTTCAAATATTTAAACACGGCTATCATGCTATACCAGGGGCCTGCAACCTGTGGCTCTCCAAACCATCTATGCCATAGGTGTCAAACTCACGGCCCTCCAGATGTTATGGACTACAGTTCCCATCATCCCCTGCCAGGATCATGATGGCAGGGAATGTTGGGAACTGTAGTCCATAACATCTGGAGTTTGACACCTGTGATCTATGCTCTTAACTGCGCCCCCACCCAATCTTTTTGCTGTTCCTCCCTCCCAAAGCAACATTCTTTCTCACCGCAGACACACACGGGCATACGTTTGAATTCAATCTCCTTTCTTCGACATAGACCGTCAACACACGCTCATCTTGTTAAGCGGGGGAAGGGTTTGCAGGCCTGTCAAGAGGGATCCATCACTCACCCGGAGGCTCCCACGGGGCCCTGACAGATGGGAGACCCCTGATTCCTTGTCATACATTAAACATGAGCCGCATTAAACATGCGCTTTTCACGCCTCTCTGTCGTAAGCCTCCACCGGCTAAACCAAAAGGATTTGGAAAATACAAGCCGGGACTTTTAGGAGATGACGCCCCCGCCCCCACTGCCTAGCCTTTCACAAAACAAATCTGGTCCAGACTGGATTTCCCCCTCATTTGAGAGCAATTTATTAAAGCGATCACTAATTGCATTATATTGCATTAAGGAAAGTACCCCAGGACGCTAACCAGAAGTCCAACAGAAATGCGGTTACTTTATTACCGCTTATTATGATGATTCATTGTTCGTGTCAAGCTGTTACCATCGTACAGTGAGCTAGGCAGAAGCTCCCCGCTCAGCCAACTTTTGAGTCAGCTATCTTTCAGAGAGGCAGGGCCCCAATTCTGGTTTTCAATCCGTGTTCCAGGGACAGTTGCTGAGAAAGAGGCATGGGACAGCCAAAAAGAACTACCCTGTTTCCCCAAATATAAGACATCCCCGGAAAACAAGACATAGTAGAGGTTTTGCTGAAGTGCGAAATATAAGGCATCCCCCAAAAGTAAGACGTAGCAAAGTTTTTGTTTGGAAGCATGCCCGACGAACAGAACACAGAAAAATAAGACATCCCCTGAAAATAAGACATAGCGCATCTTTGGGAGCAAAAATTAATATAAGACAGCCTTATATTCGGGGAAACACGGTATTGCTTCACTCAGTGCATAAACTCTGGAACTCACTCCCGGTAAAGATAGCGACAACAGCTAGAAAGTATAGTGGTTAAAGTGTCGGACGAGGAACTGAGATTGAATCCCCACCTCGGGCCAGGCATATATGCAGCCTCAACTTTGGAAAGTGTGTAGATGGGAGACCTCTGCATAAAGGCACTCCATATTCTGAATGCCGATGTACATGCAACCATGATTCATCAGACACTCAAACATATATTTTTGACTGCAAGAAACATGATCGTATTAGGAGGAACCTTAAAAGCCATGGAATTGTAGAATTATAGAGTTGGAAGAGTCCCCCAAGGGCCATCAAGTCCAACCCCCTGCAATGCAGGAACACACAATCAAAGGACTCCTGACAGATGGCCATCGAGACTCTCTTTAAAAACCTCCAAAGAAGGAGACTCCTTTACCCTTTCTTTCTTTTACTCAGTGACTGTCTGGCTACTGCCTGGAGTGAATTCTCTCTGCAAAGCTGAATAGTCTGCTATTTATTTTTTGCTGCTGGTAGGATTTTCATAACCCCACCCTCTTTGGTTGTATGTTACATGCCTCAGAACGTGCTAGTTGCAGATGCGGGCAAAACATTGGGGACAAAAACTACCAGTCCATGGCCATGTAGCCCAGACAACCCACAGCGGCCAGTGAAAGTTTGCTTTCAGCAACTCAGGGAGCGAGGGGAACATCACTGAATGGAGATTTGGGAATGACTCAAGGGAGTTCCTATCTCTCAGGGAACCAACTGGTCTTATTTCTAGTTCTTAATTATTTCTAGTTCTAGTTATTTTGGTCTTATTTCTAGTTCTTAAGTTATTTCTAGTTCTAGTTATTTTGGTCTTATTTCTAGTTCTTAAGTTATTTTTAGTTCTAGTTATTTTGGTCTTATTTCTAGTTCTTAGTTATTTCTAGTTCTAGTTATTTTGGTCTTATTTCTAGTTCTTAAGTTATTTCTAGTTCTAGTTATTTTGGTCTTATTTCTAGTTCTTAGTTATTTCTAGTTCTAGTTATTTTGGTCTTATTTCTAGTTCTTAAGTTATTTCTAGTTCTAGTTATTTTGGTCTTATTTCTAGTTCTTAGTTATTTCTAGTTCTAGTTATTTTGGTCTTATTTCTAGTTCTTAAGTTATTTCTAGTTCTAGTTATTTTGGTCTTATTTCTAGTTCTTAGTTATTTCTAGTTCTAGTTATTTTGGTCTTATTTCTAGTTCTTAGTTATTTCTAGTTCTAGTTATTTTGGTCTTATTTCTAGTTCTTAATGCATTATTATTGTTATTATTGGTTATTCTATTATATTGTACTGTTTTATCATGTTGTTAGCCTCCCTGAGCCCTTCGGGGATAGGGCAGGGTATAAATTAAAATTGAAACAAAATGAAAGTAATGTCAAGTCGCAGCCGATTTACAGCAACCCCTTAAGAGGTTTGCAAGCCAAGAGTCTAACAGCGGTGGTTTGCCATTGCCTTCCTCTGCATAGGTATTCCCTGGAGGTCTCCCATCCAGGGACTAACCAGAGCTGTGCCTGCTTAGCTTCCGATACCAGAGAAAACGAGGCTGCCTGGGCCATCCAGTTTAAGGAAAGAGAGAAACAGTGGTGATTCGCCACGGCCTGTCTCTGAAAAGCAACCTTCAATTTCCTTGGTAGTCAGGCATCCAAATACTAGCCAGGGCTGACCCCATTTAGTTCCTGAAATTTGATGATATCAGACCCCATTCCACATAAAAGCCTAAGTAAAACTGGAACTTCATCCGCCATTTTCTCTGCCCCCCCCCCCTCCACTTGCTCCATACGCCCCATTCGTCATGTAGTTCGGGCCAGGCTGAGAATGGGAGACGTGAAGAGCAGGGCAGAAAGAAGGAAATGACAGGTGAAGTTATGGTTTTACTGAGGTCTCTATGTGGCACAGGGTATAGCTGGGCCATCCAAGTCCAGGCAAACAGCTTGGAAGTTTACCAGGGGATCTTGAATGAGGAGTTCAGTAATGTCTGGTAGGCCATTTCTGCATGTAAAACACTGTGGGGGGGAGCCTTTCAACAGGCACCGCTGCCAAATCGATGCAGCGGTGATCTCCCCCCCCCCAAAAAATGGTGTTTTTAAACCTTACTCCCCGAATGAGATTTTTGGAAAATGCCGGCTTCCGTCCTTTGCCGAGCGAATGGCACCAGATGAAAGCCAGCGTATTTCCTACGCCGCTCCCAGACGCCTCCTACCTCCTGCCGCCTTCCGTCAGTCTTTGGAGACCAGGGGACACGCCTTCTGGCCTCCAACCCCAGAGGTGTCACTCTGGCCATGGGGCATGTCCCCTGGCCTCCACAGAGCGATGGTAGGGGGCATTCGGGATTGGCGCAGCCCATGCAAAGGCTGCACCGCCGGCTGCGGAGCAGTGGAGCCGTTTATGCGAATTGCCCCCGGGGGTGCATCGGCATGAGCTATGCCAATGCACCCCGGCTGAACTGGCCATGTGGAAATGGCCATACAGTTGGGCTTCTTAGTCACCTCCAAAGCATTAGGGCACAGGTGTCAAACTCGCGGCCCTCCAGATGTTATGGACTGCAGCTCCCATCATCCCCTGCATGGGAACTGTAGTCCACAACATCATCCTACAGCTCCCATCATCCTACACCATGGGAACTGTAGTCCACATCTGGAGGGCCACGAGTTTGACACCTATGCATTAGAGAAGAAGAAGAGTTTTGGATTTATATCCCCCCTTTCTCTCCTGCAGGAGACTCAAAGGGGCTTACAATCTCCTTGCCCTTCCCCCCTCACAACAAACATCCTGTGAGGTAGGTGGGGCTGAGAGAGCTCCGAGAAGCTGTGACTAGCCCAAGGTCACCCAGCTGGCGTGTGTGGGAGTGTACAGGCTAATCTGAATTCCCCAGATAAGCCTCCACAGATCAGGCGGCAGAGCTGGGAATCAAACCCGGTTCCTCCAGATTAGATACATGAGCTCTTAACCTCCTACGCCACTGCTGCTCCTTAGGGCATAGGTGTCAAACTCGAGGCCCTCCAGATGTTATGGACTACAGTTCCCATCATCCCCTGCCAGCATGCTAGCAGGGCATGATGGGAACTGTAGTCCATAACATCTGGAGGGCCGCAAATTTGACACCTGTGCATTAGGGTATTGATGAAGTTTGATAACTGAAAGTTCAAAGTTTGGCAATGACTACCTTACCAAGGAATGACTAGCCATAACCCGGTCACCTCAGCTTGCCACACACAGAGGTGTGGAGCCTGCCGATGTGCCAGGACTACAGCTAATCCCCATACAACTGAGATCAGTTCTCCTGGGAACACTGCTGCTGGAAGGTGGATTCTATGGCATTATACCCTGCTAAAGTCTCTTTCCTCCCCAAATCCCACCCTCCTTAGGTTCTGCGCCCCCAAATCTCCTAGAATTTCCCACACTGGAGCCGGTAACCAGAGGCGGAGATGCAATTAGAACATAAGAACAAGCCAGCTGGATCAGACCAGAGTCCATCTAGTCCAGCACTCTGCTACTCGCAGTGGCCCACCAGGTGCCTTTGGGAGCTCACATGCAGGAGGTGAAAGCAATGGCCTTCTGCGGCTGTTGCTCCCGATCACCTGGTCTGTTAAGGCATTTGCAATCTCAGATCAAAGAGGATCAAGATTGGTAGCCAAAAATCGACTTCTCCTCCATAAATCTGTCCAAGCCCCTTTTAAAGCTATCCAGGTTAGTGGCCATCACCACCTCCTGTGGCAGCATATTCCAAACACCAATCACACGTTGCGTGAAGAAGTGTTTCCTTTTATTAGTCCTAATTCTTCCCCCCAGCATTTTCAGTGAATGCCCCCTGGTTCTAGTATTGTGAGAAAGAGAGAAAAATGTCTCTCTGTCAACATTTTCTACCCCATGCATCATTTTATAGACTTCAATCCTATCCCCCCTCAGACGTCTCCTCTCCAAACTAAAGAGTCCCAAATGCTGCAGCCTCTCCTCATAGGGAAGGTGCTCCAGTCCCTCAATCATCCTTGTTGCCCTTCTTTTTCTATCTCTTCAATATCCTTTTTGAGATGCAGCGACCAGAACTGACCACAGTACTCCAAGTGCGGTCGCACCACTCCTTTATATAAGGGCATGACAATCTTTGCAGTTTTATTATCAACTCCTTTCCTAATTATCCCCAGCATAGAGTTTGCCTTTTTCACAGCTGCCATGCATTGAGTTGACATTCCCATGGAACTATCAGCTAAGACGCCCAAGTCCCTTTCCTGGTCTGTCACTGATAGCACTGACCCCTGTAGCGTGTATGTGAAGTTTGGATTTTTTGCCCCTATTTTTTGCCCCTATGTGCATCACTTTACAATTTGGACATCTGGGGCAGCTCGCCCCAGGCACTGCCATTGTAGTCATGTGACAGGGCAGGGGCGGGGTGGGGGCAGGGCAGGGGTTCATGTCCCGGGCACAACCTTCTGCATCCATGAGATGAAAAGATGTGGTTGGACCAACTGGAACGAAGAGAAATGACACACACAAATATTCTCGCCATGCGAGTTTTCTGATTAAAAGTTTACCGGAACAAAAGAGAAAGAACAACTCAAGAAGAATATGACTTTCTAGGAATCTCTGGCATGGTGGCCCTGCAGTTAGCAAAAGGGTTCACTAGAAGGCAGGAGGGCTAATTGAGCCCCAAGGAGAGAACGGGATCCCCTGTCGTTCTGTTCCAATAATATCGCTACCTGGTAAAAAAAATTCTGCAATCACTTCCCTGCATAGAGACAACGGGATTAATATTTACCATGCGTAAAACATGGTTGGGGGGCATCAATAATTCATCGATGAGATGTTAAGTCGAATCTTGACTCTGAGTGACCCCATAATGTGTGCTTTGAAAGCTAATTCCAGACGCAGTGAGATGCGACCGCATACTTAAAGTCTAATGTCCAGTTCTGGTCGCCGCATCTCAAAAAGGATATCAAAGAGATCGAAAAAGTGCAGAGAAGGGCAACGAGGATGACTGAGGGACTGGAGCACCTTCCCTATGAGGAGAGGCTGCAGCATTTGGGGCTCTTTAGTTTGGAGAGGAGACGTCTGAGGGGGATATGATTGAAGTCTATAAAATTATGCATGGGGTAGAAAATGTTGACAGAAATTTTTCTCTCTTTCTCACAATACTAAAACCAGGGGGCATTCATTGAAAATGCTGGGGGGAAGAATTAGGACTAATAAAAGGAAACATTTCTTCACGCAATGTGTGATTGGTGTTTGGAATATGCTGCCCCAGGAGGTGGTGATGGCCACTCACCTGGATAGCTTTAAAAGGGGCTTGGACAGATTTATGGAGGAGAAGTCGATTAATGGCTACCAATCTTGATCCTCCTTGATCTGAGATTGCAAATGCCTTAGCAGACCAGGTGCTCGGGAGCAACAGCCGCAGAAGGCCCTTGCTTTCACACCCTGCATGTGAGCTCCCAAAGGCACCTGGTGGGCCACTGCAAGTAGCAGAGTGCTGGACTAGATGGACTCTGGTCTGATCCAGCAGGCTCTTTCTTATGTTCTTAAGTGAAAACAGACTCCAGAGAGCAACTCCATCAGCAGGGCTACCAGCCTCCAGGTTGTGGCTGAATATCTCCTCAGAAGGCGGAATATAAATGGAAAAATAAAATTTAAAACAGAGATTTTTACCTGGAAAATATGACAGTTTTGGCTGATGGACTTTAGGGCACCATACTCCATTTTAAGCCCCTCCCCCCCAAACCCTGCCCTCCTCAGACTCCACCCCCCCAAAAAAACTTCAGGTATTTCCCAACGTGGAGCTGGCAACCCTATCCGTTGGCCTTTCTGCAAGAAGGGAAGTGGCCCATTATGGGTTGTCCTTCCCACCATGTAATCCAAGGGTTAGGACTGCCAACTCCAGGTTGGGAAATTTCTGGAGATTTTTTTTTGGGAGGGGGGGGAAGGGGAAGAAGAAGAAGAAGAAGAAGAAGAAGAAGAAGAAGAAGAAGAAGAAGAAGAAGAAGAAGAAGAAGAAGAAGAAGAAGAAGAAGAAGAAGAAGAAGAAGAAGAAGAAGAAGAAGAAGAAGAAGAAGAAGAAGAAGAAGAAGAAGAAGAAGAAGAAGAAAAGGGGGGGGAGTTTATTATAGGATTATTTAGCCATATTCCGGGTATGGTCAATTTAATTATTATTCCTTGTATTATTTGCTGTATTAACTGTCTTCTCAGAGAGATTTTGAAAGACATCTTTGGTTCTAATCGGAATAGCAATTGACCAATGGTGACCCTAGGATCAAGTGTTTTTCAAGGCAACAGATGAGCAGAAGTGATTTGCCCTTGCCTGCCTCTTCATAACAACACTGCACTTCCTTGGTGGTCTCCCACCCAACCACCAACCAGGTTGGACCCTGCTTAGCCCCCAGGTTTGACTGGGCTGTTCAGGCTGCTACCAAGAATCCAAAAATCAATTCCTTTGCTTATGGAGAGCATGTCCTCCATTTAAAACGATGGTGTTTAGACTTCCATTTTCTTTCCTCCCCTTATTCAAACCTGAAAAGGAAATTGCAGGGAAGTAGAAGAAGAAGAGGAAGAGTTTTGGATTTATATCCTTCCTTTCTCTCCTGCAGGATACTCAAAGGGACTGACAATCTCCTTGCCCTTCCCCCCTCACAACAAACACCCTGTGAGGTGGGTGGTGCTGAGAGAGCTCCGAGAAGCTGTGACTAGCCCAAGGTCACCCAGCTGGCGTGTGTGTGAGTGCACAGGCTAATCTGAATTCCCCAGATAAGCCTCCACAGTTCAGGCGGCAGAGCGGGGAATCAAACCCGGTTCCTCCAGATTAGATACACGAGCTCTTAACCTCCTACGCCACTGCAGGACATAAAGCCACTGAGTGTAAGGGTCTGTGACTCTGGTCATCAAACGAGACTCAAGAAGGTTTCAAGAGCTGTATCGGTACCGTGCAAGCCCATAGGTTCAGACAACTGGGGTTTGGCTCTCTGACCTCTGGTATTTACCTTACCCTTTGGTTCAACCCATAAATCCCCCTACCCTCACATTCCCATAATATCAGCATGTGAAAGGACGGTGGGAATAGAGGCATTGTTTGGGACAGACAGTTCACTCCTTCAGGAAGGCAGATAAGGATGAACGGTTAAACTCTAGTCCAGTGTTTCCCAACCTTTTCGAGGTCAGGGTGCCCTTGACCTCACTCTTCATATCTCACGGTACCCCTGCCGCCACCCTCCACCTTCCCCTCCCATTGCCCCTGCTTGCCACACACCCCACCTTCCCTTCCCAGGGTGAAGGGAAGCACTGGGGTGGTGGTGGTGGTGGCTGCTGACCTTGTGGCAGGCCCTGCCCCATGGGCCAGCTCCATGTCCTTGCTGGCGCCGGTGGGAAACACCACAAAATATGAGGGGGGGTGGTAGTGTTGCCGCGGCATCCCTGGGACATGCTCACGGCACCCCAGGGTACCACAGAACCCTGGTTGAGAATGGCTGCTCTAGTTACATGCAAGCAGGGGGGAGGGAGGCCTCCGTAGCCTTGAGCGATGATAATGACCAGGCCATCTGCAGCTGGGGTGTGGACGTGCGAACTGCCAGGGCCAAAATGGCGCAGGTCTGACACGGAGGCCACCATTTTCTCTAGGAGACCTAATGTCTATAGCCTTGAGACCAGTTGTAATTCCAGGGGGACTCCACACCTAGAGTACGGAAAGGCACTCGCAGGTAAAAGGCAGCGAGCAGCCGGAAGCGGGGAGCCAGCTCGACCCCGGCGTTGACATTCCTAACAGTTTTTACAGGACTGAGGCATTGTCTCTTCCTCCTGCATCTTCTTTTAACAAAACACATTTCTCTCCTTCCCGGATGGGAGGGGGGCTGGCGATTCGGTGCCTCCCCCACAGACGTCCCTGTGACTAATGAGGCTATTGTCCAGAGCCGCCACACCCCGGCCCCAAAGCCGGTGTCTGAATGCGCCCTTCCCTTCCTGCCCAGTGAAGCATGAAACGGCCGCTCTGCCCATTTATGCTCCGGGAACGTCAGGAATCCAGGCTGAGGGCAAAACAATGCTTTTATCCGAAGGAAGAGAAAAGGTGTTTTGTTTTGTTTTGAATGGCGCAAGACATTTAAAAGCCTTCGTGCCTTTTCTTTCTTTGTCCTTCCAAACGCCTTGGAAAACCTTCCTGGGGTCTCCGAACCGTGAGCGAGTCTGGTTTGGAGATTCCCAATCAGAAAAGCTTCAGTAGCAAGCAATTTTTTTTCTGGAACGGTGGATGGATGGAAAAAATGCCAACCGCCGTAACAGCCATGAGTAAACACGGTTTTTGTTTTCATTTATTTGTCATGATACTTAAGATACTTGTCATGATACATGATACTTAAGAAGAAGAAGTGCACAAGCTGGAGTGCACAAGCTAACCTGGTTCACCAGATAAGCCTCCACAGCTCAAGTGGCAGAGCAGGGAATCAAACCCGGTTCTCCAGATTAGATTTCATTTGCTCTAAACCACTACACCTCCCCCCAAAAAGGTTTTTTACCGTCCTTAACCCACATTAACGTGAACACAGCAGGCAAGTAGAAATAGAAGTGTTAGATTGGGTGCATCCCCCCCTCAAAGAACCCCTGGCCAAGGTAGACATGGTCTAGCAAGAAGAAGAAGAAGAAGAAGAAGAAGAAGAAGAAGAAGAAGAAGAAGAGGAAGAAGAAGAAGAAGAAGAGGAAGAGGAGGAGGAGGAGGAGGAGGAGTTTGGATTTACATCCCTCCTTTCTCTCCTGCAGGAGACTCAAAGGGCCTTAGAGTCTCCTTGCCCTTCCCCCCTCACAACAAACACCCTGTGAGGTACGTGGGGCTGAGAGAGCTCCGAGAAGCTGTGACTAGCCCAAGGCCCCCAGCTGGCGTGTGTGGAAGTGCACAGGCTAATCTGAATTCCCCAGATAAGCCTCCACAGCTCAGGCGGCAGAGCGGGGAATCAAACCCGGTTCCTCCAGATTAGATACACGAGCTCTTAACCTCCTACGCCACTGCATGAAAGAACGTGCTGGATCAGACCAGCGTCCAGAAAGGCTCAAAGGTTCCACTCCCCTGCAAAGAAAGACCCATTTCTTTGGCCCGCGTCCACCAGCAAAACATCATCCCCGACCCCAAACACCATCAAGGCTAATGAATTTTGAATGAAACGCTATTTTTTAACTTGACGCCTGGCCATTCCGGAAAGGAATCGTTTCCAATAACAGCCTGTAAACCTTTCAGGACGACATTCGTGCAATTAGCGTCCTTAATGTCTTTTTTATGCCATCTTTGTTATTTTGGAGAATTACTTCATTCCCTGCTCGCCGAGATAGCGCAGCGGGCCGGCCTATGAGGAGTTCACCTTTTGTTCTTCGTGCCGGTCGCCCGCAGAAGAGGAAGACGGCGCAGATGAATGACAAGATGGGTCTATCGCCGAGTCCCCTCCGCGTTTAATGTCTTCATGCCGGCTCATTAATGACTCCTGATAGCGCCTTTCCAAATGGAACCTGTGATTTATGGGAAGCTCGGGCAAGTTGCCATCTTCGACGGGAGTTCAGCCGCAGGCCCTCGCTGGAGTTAATTGCTTCCTTGACAATCGGGGTCATCTTTGCCAGTTTTGTGGCTCGGCTCGATCAAGTGTCCCGGGAGCTCCATGCTGACGTACCCTGGAAGGGTCTGTGAAGTCGTCACGGGCGACGCAATGAAGAGATGAGACGCAGCGATATCATCCGGTGGAGAGAAGCCAGTGGCAATATAGCATGATCCATGGATCTGGCTACTCTGCCGAGCTGGCGGTCCCTGGCACCTTTTATTAGGGTTTTCGGGAAGGCGGGAGAGCGGGAGAATATTGGGCAATACATGAGTCATAGGGGCTGCGTACGTGCGGGAGGAAACGCTCCTGTCTGGGCCTAATCCATACCTGGGGGTATGTACCTTTTGTCCCTTTGTCCAGGACATCTTGTGACCCGTGAGTCACGGGGGTCTTGTGACCGGTGAGTCTGCTTGCCCAGAGGGCAACAGATGGCGCAGGCATTCCTGTGCACTGTCTGAAACTCTGCTGGGTTTGCTGGCTCACCCCAACAGGTCTGCACTCTCTTTTTCTCTTATGTAGGCACCCACCCAGCCAGCCACCCAGGGCTCAGGGCTCCCGTGAGATGAGCAAGGAATGCCACAAGGTTTTGCGGAGCGCTGCGCTTTTTTGAACACATGCAGTCCACGTGTGTCTGCCCACCACAGGGGTCTCCATAGCACAAGAAGAACAAGAAGAACACCAAGAAGAAAAGGAGTCTGGATTTATAAGGAGTATTGACCTTCAAAGCCATTCGCAGCCTTGGCCCTGCTTATCTAAGGGACTGTCTCTCCCTATATCGCCCTTCTAGGCCCCTCCGTTCATCGGAGGCGGACCTACTGGTGATCCCTGGCCCCAAGGCGATCCGGCTGGCCTCTACAAGGGCCAGGGCTTTTACGGCTCTGGCCCCTACCTGGTGGAACAGGCTTCCAGGTGAGATCAGGGCCCTGCGGGACTTACAAAGTTTCCGCAGGGCCTGTAAAACAGACCTGTTCCGCCAGGCGTTTGGCCAGCCGGGATGATGTCAACTAGCCATAAAAACATCTGGCCTCCCGTGGGTTCATAAAAGGGGAATAGAAGAGCTGAAGCCATCTATAGTTTAATATTTTATGTATTTTAGATAAATTATATATATGATGTTTTAAACTTTTATGGTTGATGGAAACCGCCCTGAGCCTTCGGGGAGGGCGATATAAATAAATAAATAAATAAATAAATAAATAAATAAATAAATAAATAAATAAATAAAGTGGGCTTACAAACTCCTTTTCCCATCCTCTCCCCGCAATAGCCGCCTTGTGAGGTACGTGGGGCTGAAAGAGTTCTGAAGGAACCATGGCTAGCCCTAGGCCACCAGACATGTAGATGGGCCAGAGTATGCCACTCTGTGTTTTCTGGGGCCCCCCCCACGGCGGGACCCTGCCCCTCGCCCCCTCCCTTACCTTAGCGCAGGCTGGAGAAGCAGCCTGTTCCCTTCAGGCTGAAAATGGCCTTGTGGGAACTACACTTCCCATGAGATGCAGGGGCTCACAAGGTCTCCTGGGAAGTGTAGTTCCCACCAGGCCGTTTTCAGCCTGAAGGGAACAGGCCGCTTCTCCAGCCTGCACTGTTTCAGGAAGGTAAGTGTCTGTGTGGGTGGGTGCCACAGGGGGACTTTCTGCCCCCAGGAGTGCACCCGGTGCAATGTGCACCCCCCGTCCCCCTGGTAGCTCCGCCTCCGGAGGCCACCCAGCAGGAACACAGGAGTGGGGGAACATCTGGTTCGCTAGATAAGAGTTCACTAATCCTGTGGAGGAGCAGGGAATCAAACCCGATTCTCCAGATTAGGGTCCACCTGATTTTAACCACTGCACACTCTCTGTGATAGCCACGGATGCCCTGGCAGATGCTGATACCTTTCCTGGTCTCATCAGGCATTTTCAGAAAGAAGGTGGAGTTTATTAGGGCTTCCGCCCCAGCAAGGTTTCTGATTGGCCATTGGAGATGTGATTGAGTGGGCGGATTTTTCAAAACATCGCTCTGGCAAAAGTTACCACCACGGCACAAGGATCACTCGCTGCACGGCTGACGGTTAGAAAGGGTGGATATTTGCGGGGCTGGCTAAGCTCCCTGCAGTAGCAAGTCTGGGGCAACCATTTAGTGACGGCACCCACCAACCCGTGTCAGAATTCCAAAGGGCCCCCCGTGCTCAAAAAGGTTGAGGCCCCATCAGTGACGAAGGGAGGGATTGTGAAGTGTTGCAAATTTTGAAGGCGGAAGCAATTCAACATCACCCTAGGGCAGGGGTCTTCAAACTACGGCCCTCCAGATGTTTATGGACTACAATTCACATCAGCCCCTGCCAGCATGGCCAAGTGGTAGGGCTCATGGGAATTGTAGTCTATTAACATCTGGAGGGCCATAGTTTGAAGACCCCTGCCCTAGGGCCATGGTGGCGAACCGATGGCACTCCAGATGTTCATGGACTACAATTCCCATCAGCCCCAGCCAGCATGGCCAATTGGTCATGCTGGCTGGGGCTGGTGGGAATTGTAGTCCATGAACATCTGGAGTGCCACAGGTTCACCACCACTGCCCTAGGGAATGAACTAGACTCCCTTTCCCAAATTATAAGACTGGGTAGATGCTGTTCCTCTTCAGTTCCCCTGATAGGAGCAGCAGTGGCGTAGGAGCTTAAGAGCTTGTGTATCTAATCTGGAGGAACTGGGTTTGATTCCCCGCTCTGCAGTGGTGGGATCCAAAAATTTTAATAACAGGTTCCCATGGTGGTGGGATTCAAACTGTGGCGTAGCGCCAATGGGGCTGGGTGGGGCACGACGGGGGGCGTGGCCGGGCATTCCGGGGCGGGGCAGTGGCAAGGATGCAGCCACTGCACCAGTACTTGGGCGGGAAACGAATGCACGCAGGCCCAGGCTGCCACGCACGCCAGTGCACCTCCTGCTAGACTGCTTCAAGTTCTGCGCGCTACTGCTGAGAGGAGGGGCGTAACTAAGGCAAAAATCACGTGGCAAAATCACCAATTAGTAACCCCCTTCGGCACACACAAATAATTAGTAACCTACTCTCGGGAACCAGTGAGAACCTGCTGGATCCCACCTCTGCCGCTCTGCCGCCTGAGCTGTGGAGGCTTATCTGGGGAATTCAGATTAGCCTGTACACTCCCACACATGCCAGCTGGGTGACCTTGGGCTAGTCACAGCTTCTCGGAGCTCTCTCAGCCCCACCCACCTCACAGGGTGTTTGTTGTGAGGGGGGGAAGGGCAAGGAGATTGTAAGCCCCTTTGAGTCTCCTGCAGGAGAGAAAGGGGGGATATAAATCCAAACTCTTCTTCTTCTGATTGCACTGAGGGCAGGTGATCATGCACACAAGGATACAACCCAACGCATAACATTTCCTGCCATTACTAATCTCATCTGGTAAACATTTTCAGTTTCTTGAGTTGGAATCCTCACAGCTGAACGCATCCGCCCTTTTAGCACCTGTAATCTTTTCTGGATTTTCTTGGCAACACTTTGTGTTTTTTTTTTTTAAAAAAAAAGCATGCTGAATAAGCCATTGCTCAGAATATAGGGCAAATCCCAGGAAGCAGGTCACGGGACTCCGCACAGGGCTACCCCCGTTCTATTTATTCGCTGAGGAAAGCCCTGCGTACTGAAAATAGCTTATCGCTGGAAGTTCCCTCTCCCGCCACAGTCTGATGTTTCTGTTGGCTGCCAGCCAAACCATCACTGCCTGAAAGAGATGGTCCACAGCTGTTCAAGTGTGCACGCACGGCAGTGGCAGAGCATCCCTTCTGTGATTTCCCCACTTATCACAAGCAGTGGCGTAGCGCCCACGGAGTAGGGGGCGCAATGCCCCAGGTGCAGCGGCGGCGGAGGTGTGGCCAGTCGTGGAGGGGCGTTGCAGGGTGGACGGTGCTGTGGCAGGGGCGCAGGGTGTGTAGCCGCCCCGGGTGCAGTTTCCGCTCGTTCCACCTCTGATCGCAAGAAGGGGTGCTGACAGTCCTGCTCACCCCAAGTTTATAAAAAGCATCTTTTGATAACCTCTTTTTTCCTGGCTGACTCCTGTACTATACAAGAAGAAGAACAGTTGGTTTTTATAAATCCCCCCCTTTTCTCTACCAATAGCAGGGGTCCCCAAACTTTTTGAACAGGGGGCCAGTTCACTGTCCCTCAGACTGTTGGAGGGCCGGACTAAAAAAAAACTATGAACAAATTCCGATGCACAAATGATTGTAAAATGTTTGATTTCACCTTTCAGCCTTTCTGTCATGGTCTATTTTTAGAACAGTGACCAAAGTATGTCAAGTACAGGGTGGGCTCCAAATATTGTTGGGGAGGCTGTGGAATACCTTCCCCTGTAAAAAAAAGCAGAACCTTCCCAATGAAGCATTCCATCTAACCCAGGATCAGGTATCTTCCTGGGTTCTTTCCTCCCTAGCAGCCAGCGAGCGATTCGCCAGCCTGGCTGATGCCAATGGGAGTGAGGCGGAACAGAAAGCCTGAGAGCAGCACATGGAGTAGCTGAGAGGAGGGCGGAGCAGGTGTTGCCACATGTAAGGTTTCCAACTCTGGGTCAGAAAATGCATGGAGATTTGGGGGTGCCATCATGTAACTGCAATCAACAGCCGTTGGGGCCGGTTCCTCCTCTCCCTCGAGCCCACACTGCACATGAATGGAGCCATCGCTGCCATGCCTGGCGGGCCGGATAAATGCCTTCAGGGGCCACATTTGGCCCCCGGGCCGTAGTTTGGGGACCCCTGACCAATAGGAACTGCAAAGCGGCTCACAATTGCCTCACTTTTCCCTTCCTCCAACAGGCACCTTGTGAGGTAGGCGGGGGCTGAGAGAGTTCTAAAAGAACTGTGACTGACCCAGAGTCACTCGGCAGGCTTCGTGTGTTGAGCAGGGAGACAAACCCAGTTCACCAGATTAGAGTCCACTGCTCGTGTGGAGAAGTGGGGAATTAAACCCGGTCCTCCAGATTAGAATCCACTGGTGATGTGTAGGAGTGGGGAATCGAATCCAGTTCTCCAGATTAGAGTCCCTTGAGGTCCACTGCTCATGTGGAGGAGTGGGGAATCGAACCCGGTTTTCCAGATTAGAGTCGACCACTCATGAGGAGTGGGGAATGAACCCCAGGTCTCCAGATTATAGAGTCCACTGCTCATGTGAAGGAGTGGAGAATCGAACCCGGTTCTCCAGATTACAGTCTGCTGCTCATGTGAAGGAGGGCATCAAACCCGGTTTTCCAGATAAGACTCTGCCACTCTTAACCACACTGACTCTCAACCCAAGTTCTGAGTGGAACGTATGGTCGAAGGCTTTCACGGCCGGATTCAGCTGGTTATGGTGGGTTTTCTGGGCTGTGTGGCCGTGGTCTGGTAGATCTTGTTCCTAACGTTTCGCCTGCATCTGTGGCTGGCATCTTCAGAGGTGTATCACAGAGAGAAGTCTGTTACACGCTGTGTCCAGTGAGAAGGGAATGTTTAGTGGGGTATGTATTGTCCATGTCCCAGGGTGGGGAACCAATCAGTAAGTGTTTGAGTGGAACTTGCTATGCAAAGATGTGGTTGAGTGCATTGTATTGCGGGTGGAGTTATCAGCCCATTTGCATTTGTAGTCACATTTGCATTCCCTGCAGCAGCAGCATGGGTGAATGAAAATCCTGTGTCTGGGTAGAGTCCATTGTCCATGAACCTTGCATGCCCTTGGCCTTTCATTCTGATGTTTTTAAGTACTGGTAGCCAAGGAGCAGCAGTGGCGTAGGAGGTTAAGAGCTCGTGTATCTAATCTGGAGGAACCGGGTTTGATTCCCAGCTCTGCCGCCTGAGCTGTGGAGGCTTATCTGGGGAATTCAGATTAGCCTGTGCACTCCCCCACACGCCAGCTGGGTGACCTTGGGCTAGTCACAGCTTCTCGGAGCTCTCTCAGCCCCACCTACCTCACAGGGTGTTTGTTGTGAGGGGGGAAGGGCAAGGAGATTGTCAGCCCCCTTTCTCTCCTGCAGGAGACTCAAAGGGGCTTGGGTGGGGGGGGGGGGGGGGGGGGGGTAGAAAGTGGGGGGGGGTGGGGGGGGAGGGGTGGGGGGGCCGGGGGGGGGGGGGAGGGGGCGCGGGGGGGCGGGGGGGGGGGGGCGCGCGGGGGGGGGGGGGGGGGGGGCGGGGGGGGTGGGTGGGAGGGAGGGGGGGGGGGGACTAGGGGGGTGGTGGGGTTGTCGGGGGGGGTGGGGGGGGGGGGGAGTGGGGGATGGGGGTGGTGGGGGGGGGGGGGGGTGGGGGGGGGCGGGGGGTGGGGGGGTGGGGTGTGGGGGCGGGGGGGGTTGGGGGGGGGGGGGGGTGGGGGGGGGGGGGGGTGGGGGGGGGGGGGGGTGGGGGGGGGGGGGGGTGGGGGGGGGGGGGGGTGGGGGGGGGGGGGGGTGGGGGGGGGGGGGGGTGGGGGGGGGGGGGGGTGGGGGGGGGGGGGGGTGGGGGGGGGGGGGGGTGGGGGGGGGGGGGGGTGGGGGGGGGGGGGGGTGGGGGGGGGGGGGGGTGGGGGGGGGGGGGGGTGGGGGGGGGGGGGGGTGGGGGGGGGGGGGGGTGGGGGGGGGGGGGGGTGGGGGGGGGGGGGGGTGGGGGGGGGGGGGGGTGGGGGGGGGGGGGGGTGGGGGGGGGGGGGGGTGGGGGGGGGGGGGGGTGGGGGGGGGGGGGGGTGGGGGGGGGGGGGGGTGGGGGGGGGGGGGGGTGGGGGGGGGGGGGGGTGGGGGGGGGGGGGGGTGGGGGGGGGGGGGGGTGGGGGGGGGGGGGGGTGGGGGGGGGGGGGGGTGGGGGGGGGGGGGGGTGGGGGGGGGGGGGGGTGGGGGGGGGGGGGGGTGGGGGGGGGGGGGGGTGGGGGGGGGGGGGGGTGGGGGGGGGGGGGGGTGGGGGGGGGGGGGGGTGGGGGGGGGGGGGGGTGGGGGGGGGGGGGGGTGGGGGGGGGGGGGGGTGGGGGGGGGGGGGGGTGGGGGGGGGGGGGGGTGGGGGGGGGGGGGGGTGGGGGGGGGGGGGGGTGGGGGGGGGGGGGGGTGGGGGGGGGGGGGGGTGGGGGGGGGGGGGGGTGGGGGGGGGGGGGGGTGGGGGGGGGGGGGGGTGGGGGGGGGGGGGGGTGGGGGGGGGGGGGGGTGGGGGGGGGGGGGGGTGGGGGGGGGGGGGGGTGGGGGGGGGGGGGGGTGGGGGGGGGGGGGGGTGGGGGGGGGGGGGGGTGGGGGGGGGGGGGGGTGGGGGGGGGGGGGGGTGGGGGGGGGGGGGGGTGGGGGGGGGGGGGGGTGGGGGGGGGGGGGGGTGGGGGGGGGGGGGGGTGGGGGGGGGGGGGGGTGGGGGGGGGGGGGGGTGGGGGGGGGGGGGGGTGGGGGGGGGGGGGGGTGGGGGGGGGGGGGGGTGGGGGGGGGGGGGGGTGGGGGGGGGGGGGGGTGGGGGGGGGGGGGGGTGGGGGGGGGGGGGGGTGGGGGGGGGGGGGGGTGGGGGGGGGGGGGGGTGGGGGGGGGGGGGGGTGGGGGGGGGGGGGGGTGGGGGGGGGGGGGGGTGGGGGGGGGGGGGGGTGGGGGGGGGGGGGGGTGGGGGGGGGGGGGGGTGGGGGGGGGGGGGGGTGGGGGGGGGGGGGGGTGGGGGGGGGGGGGGGTGGGGGGGGGGGGGGGTGGGGGGGGGGGGGGGTGGGGGGGGGGGGGGGTGGGGGGGGGGGGGGGTGGGGGGGGGGGGGGGTGGGGGGGGGGGGGGGTGGGGGGGGGGGGGGGTGGGGGGGGGGGGGGGTGGGGGGGGGGGGGGGTGGGGGGGGGGGGGGGTGGGGGGGGGGGGGGGTGGGGGGGGGGGGGGGTGGGGGGGGGGGGGGGTGGGGGGGGGGGGGGGTGGGGGGGGGGGGGGGTGGGGGGGGGGGGGGGTGGGGGGGGGGGGGGGTGGGGGGGGGGGGGGGTGGGGGGGGGGGGGGGTGGGGGGGGGGGGGGGTGGGGGGGGGGGGGGGTGGGGGGGGGGGGGGGTGGGGGGGGGGGGGGGTGGGGGGGGGGGGGGGTGGGGGGGGGGGGGGGTGGGGGGGGGGGGGGGTGGGGGGGGGGGGGGGTGGGGGGGGGGGGGGGTGGGGGGGGGGGGGGGTGGGGGGGGGGGGGGGTGGGGGGGGGGGGGGGTGGGGGGGGGGGGGGGTGGGGGGGGGGGGGGGTGGGGGGGGGGGGGGGTGGGGGGGGGGGGGGGTGGGGGGGGGGGGGGGTGGGGGGGGGGGGGGGTGGGGGGGGGGGGGGGTGGGGGGGGGGGGGGGTGGGGGGGGGGGGGGGTGGGGGGGGGGGGGGGTGGGGGGGGGGGGGGGTGGGGGGGGGGGGGGGTGGGGGGGGGGGGGGGTGGGGGGGGGGGGGGGTGGGGGGGGGGGGGGGTGGGGGGGGGGGGGGGTGGGGGGGGGGGGGGGTGGGGGGGGGGGGGGGTGGGGGGGGGGGGGGGTGGGGGGGGGGGGGGGTGGGGGGGGGGGGGGGTGGGGGGGGGGGGGGGTGGGGGGGGGGGGGGGTGGGGGGGGGGGGGGGTGGGGGGGGGGGGGGGTGGGGGGGGGGGGGGGTGGGGGGGGGGGGGGGTGGGGGGGGGGGGGGGTGGGGGGGGGGGGGGGTGGGGGGGGGGGGGGGTGGGGGGGGGGGGGGGTGGGGGGGGGGGGGGGTGGGGGGGGGGGGGGGTGGGGGGGGGGGGGGGTGGGGGGGGGGGGGGGTGGGGGGGGGGGGGGGTGGGGGGGGGGGGGGGTGGGGGGGGGGGGGGGTGGGGGGGGGGGGGGGTGGGGGGGGGGGGGGGTGGGGGGGGGGGGGGGTGGGGGGGGGGGGGGGTGGGGGGGGGGGGGGGTGGGGGGGGGGGGGGGTGGGGGGGGGGGGGGGTGGGGGGGGGGGGGGGTGGGGGGGGGGGGGGGTGGGGGGGGGGGGGGGTGGGGGGGGGGGGGGGTGGGGGGGGGGGGGGGTGGGGGGGGGGGGGGGTGGGGGGGGGGGGGGGTGGGGGGGGGGGGGGGTGGGGGGGGGGGGGGGTGGGGGGGGGGGGGGGTGGGGGGGGGGGGGGGTGGGGGGGGGGGGGGGTGGGGGGGGGGGGGGGTGGGGGGGGGGGGGGGTGGGGGGGGGGGGGGGTGGGGGGGGGGGGGGGTGGGGGGGGGGGGGGGTGGGGGGGGGGGGGGGTGGGGGGGGGGGGGGGTGGGGGGGGGGGGGGGTGGGGGGGGGGGGGGGTGGGGGGGGGGGGGGGTGGGGGGGGGGGGGGGTGGGGGGGGGGGGGGGTGGGGGGGGGGGGGGGTGGGGGGGGGGGGGGGTGGGGGGGGGGGGGGGTGGGGGGGGGGGGGGGTGGGGGGGGGGGGGGGTGGGGGGGGGGGGGGGTGGGGGGGGGGGGGGGTGGGGGGGGGGGGGGGTGGGGGGGGGGGGGGGTGGGGGGGGGGGGGGGTGGGGGGGGGGGGGGGTGGGGGGGGGGGGGGGTGGGGGGGGGGGGGGGTGGGGGGGGGGGGGGGTGGGGGGGGGGGGGGGTGGGGGGGGGGGGGGGTGGGGGGGGGGGGGGGTGGGGGGGGGGGGGGGTGGGGGGGGGGGGGGGTGGGGGGGGGGGGGGGTGGGGGGGGGGGGGGGTGGGGGGGGGGGGGGGTGGGGGGGGGGGGGGGTGGGGGGGGGGGGGGGTGGGGGGGGGGGGGGGTGGGGGGGGGGGGGGGTGGGGGGGGGGGGGGGTGGGGGGGGGGGGGGGTGGGGGGGGGGGGGGGTGGGGGGGGGGGGGGGTGGGGGGGGGGGGGGGTGGGGGGGGGGGGGGGTGGGGGGGGGGGGGGGTGGGGGGGGGGGGGGGTGGGGGGGGGGGGGGGTGGGGGGGGGGGGGGGTGGGGGGGGGGGGGGGTGGGGGGGGGGGGGGGTGGGGGGGGGGGGGGGTGGGGGGGGGGGGGGGTGGGGGGGGGGGGGGGTGGGGGGGGGGGGGGGTGGGGGGGGGGGGGGGTGGGGGGGGGGGGGGGTGGGGGGGGGGGGGGGTGGGGGGGGGGGGGGGTGGGGGGGGGGGGGGGTGGGGGGGGGGGGGGGTGGGGGGGGGGGGGGGTGGGGGGGGGGGGGGGTGGGGGGGGGGGGGGGTGGGGGGGGGGGGGGGTGGGGGGGGGGGGGGGTGGGGGGGGGGGGGGGTGGGGGGGGGGGGGGGTGGGGGGGGGGGGGGGTGGGGGGGGGGGGGGGTGGGGGGGGGGGGGGGTGGGGGGGGGGGGGGGTGGGGGGGGGGGGGGGTGGGGGGGGGGGGGGGTGGGGGGGGGGGGGGGTGGGGGGGGGGGGGGGTGGGGGGGGGGGGGGGTGGGGGGGGGGGGGGGTGGGGGGGGGGGGGGGTGGGGGGGGGGGGGGGTGGGGGGGGGGGGGGGTGGGGGGGGGGGGGGGTGGGGGGGGGGGGGGGTGGGGGGGGGGGGGGGTGGGGGGGGGGGGGGGTGGGGGGGGGGGGGGGTGGGGGGGGGGGGGGGTGGGGGGGGGGGGGGGTGGGGGGGGGGGGGGGTGGGGGGGGGGGGGGGTGGGGGGGGGGGGGGGTGGGGGGGGGGGGGGGTGGGGGGGGGGGGGGGTGGGGGGGGGGGGGGGTGGGGGGGGGGGGGGGTGGGGGGGGGGGGGGGTGGGGGGGGGGGGGGGTGGGGGGGGGGGGGGGTGGGGGGGGGGGGGGGTGGGGGGGGGGGGGGGTGGGGGGGGGGGGGGGTGGGGGGGGGGGGGGGTGGGGGGGGGGGGGGGTGGGGGGGGGGGGGGGTGGGGGGGGGGGGGGGTGGGGGGGGGGGGGGGTGGGGGGGGGGGGGGGTGGGGGGGGGGGGGGGTGGGGGGGGGGGGGGGTGGGGGGGGGGGGGGGTGGGGGGGGGGGGGGGTGGGGGGGGGGGGGGGTGGGGGGGGGGGGGGGTGGGGGGGGGGGGGGGTGGGGGGGGGGGGGGGTGGGGGGGGGGGGGGGTGGGGGGGGGGGGGGGTGGGGGGGGGGGGGGGTGGGGGGGGGGGGGGGTGGGGGGGGGGGGGGGTGGGGGGGGGGGGGGGTGGGGGGGGGGGGGGGTGGGGGGGGGGGGGGGTGGGGGGGGGGGGGGGTGGGGGGGGGGGGGGGTGGGGGGGGGGGGGGGTGGGGGGGGGGGGGGGTGGGGGGGGGGGGGGGTGGGGGGGGGGGGGGGTGGGGGGGGGGGGGGGTGGGGGGGGGGGGGGGTGGGGGGGGGGGGGGGTGGGGGGGGGGGGGGGTGGGGGGGGGGGGGGGTGGGGGGGGGGGGGGGTGGGGGGGGGGGGGGGTGGGGGGGGGGGGGGGTGGGGGGGGGGGGGGGTGGGGGGGGGGGGGGGTGGGGGGGGGGGGGGGTGGGGGGGGGGGGGGGTGGGGGGGGGGGGGGGTGGGGGGGGGGGGGGGTGGGGGGGGGGGGGGGTGGGGGGGGGGGGGGGTGGGGGGGGGGGGGGGTGGGGGGGGGGGGGGGTGGGGGGGGGGGGGGGTGGGGGGGGGGGGGGGTGGGGGGGGGGGGGGGTGGGGGGGGGGGGGGGTGGGGGGGGGGGGGGGTGGGGGGGGGGGGGGGTGGGGGGGGGGGGGGGTGGGGGGGGGGGGGGGTGGGGGGGGGGGGGGGTGGGGGGGGGGGGGGGTGGGGGGGGGGGGGGGTGGGGGGGGGGGGGGGTGGGGGGGGGGGGGGGTGGGGGGGGGGGGGGGTGGGGGGGGGGGGGGGTGGGGGGGGGGGGGGGTGGGGGGGGGGGGGGGTGGGGGGGGGGGGGGGTGGGGGGGGGGGGGGGTGGGGGGGGGGGGGGGTGGGGGGGGGGGGGGGTGGGGGGGGGGGGGGGTGGGGGGGGGGGGGGGTGGGGGGGGGGGGGGGTGGGGGGGGGGGGGGGTGGGGGGGGGGGGGGGTGGGGGGGGGGGGGGGTGGGGGGGGGGGGGGGTGGGGGGGGGGGGGGGTGGGGGGGGGGGGGGGTGGGGGGGGGGGGGGGTGGGGGGGGGGGGGGGTGGGGGGGGGGGGGGGTGGGGGGGGGGGGGGGTGGGGGGGGGGGGGGGTGGGGGGGGGGGGGGGTGGGGGGGGGGGGGGGTGGGGGGGGGGGGGGGTGGGGGGGGGGGGGGGTGGGGGGGGGGGGGGGTGGGGGGGGGGGGGGGTGGGGGGGGGGGGGGGTGGGGGGGGGGGGGGGTGGGGGGGGGGGGGGGTGGGGGGGGGGGGGGGTGGGGGGGGGGGGGGGTGGGGGGGGGGGGGGGTGGGGGGGGGGGGGGGTGGGGGGGGGGGGGGGTGGGGGGGGGGGGGGGTGGGGGGGGGGGGGGGTGGGGGGGGGGGGGGGTGGGGGGGGGGGGGGGTGGGGGGGGGGGGGGGTGGGGGGGGGGGGGGGTGGGGGGGGGGGGGGGTGGGGGGGGGGGGGGGTGGGGGGGGGGGGGGGTGGGGGGGGGGGGGGGTGGGGGGGGGGGGGGGTGGGGGGGGGGGGGGGTGGGGGGGGGGGGGGGTGGGGGGGGGGGGGGGTGGGGGGGGGGGGGGGTGGGGGGGGGGGGGGGTGGGGGGGGGGGGGGGTGGGGGGGGGGGGGGGTGGGGGGGGGGGGGGGTGGGGGGGGGGGGGGGTGGGGGGGGGGGGGGGTGGGGGGGGGGGGGGGTGGGGGGGGGGGGGGGTGGGGGGGGGGGGGGGTGGGGGGGGGGGGGGGTGGGGGGGGGGGGGGGTGGGGGGGGGGGGGGGTGGGGGGGGGGGGGGGTGGGGGGGGGGGGGGGTGGGGGGGGGGGGGGGTGGGGGGGGGGGGGGGTGGGGGGGGGGGGGGGTGGGGGGGGGGGGGGGTGGGGGGGGGGGGGGGTGGGGGGGGGGGGGGGTGGGGGGGGGGGGGGGTGGGGGGGGGGGGGGGTGGGGGGGGGGGGGGGTGGGGGGGGGGGGGGGTGGGGGGGGGGGGGGGTGGGGGGGGGGGGGGGTGGGGGGGGGGGGGGGTGGGGGGGGGGGGGGGTGGGGGGGGGGGGGGGTGGGGGGGGGGGGGGGTGGGGGGGGGGGGGGGTGGGGGGGGGGGGGGGTGGGGGGGGGGGGGGGTGGGGGGGGGGGGGGGTGGGGGGGGGGGGGGGTGGGGGGGGGGGGGGGTGGGGGGGGGGGGGGGTGGGGGGGGGGGGGGGTGGGGGGGGGGGGGGGTGGGGGGGGGGGGGGGTGGGGGGGGGGGGGGGTGGGGGGGGGGGGGGGTGGGGGGGGGGGGGGGTGGGGGGGGGGGGGGGTGGGGGGGGGGGGGGGTGGGGGGGGGGGGGGGTGGGGGGGGGGGGGGGTGGGGGGGGGGGGG
Organism: Sphaerodactylus townsendi; assembly: GCF_021028975.2. NCBI lineage: Eukaryota > Metazoa > Chordata > Lepidosauria > Squamata > Sphaerodactylidae > Sphaerodactylus > Sphaerodactylus townsendi. The sequence continues at coordinate 2,819,168 of NC_059441.1, forward strand.
GGTGGGGGGGGGGGGGGGTGGGGGGGGGGGGGGGTGGGGGGGGGGGGGGGTGGGGGGGGGGGGGGGTGGGGGGGGGGGGGGGTGGGGGGGGGGGGGGGTGGGGGGGGGGGGGGGTGGGGGGGGGGGGGGGTGGGGGGGGGGGGGGGTGGGGGGGGGGGGGGGTGGGGGGGGGGGGGGGTGGGGGGGGGGGGGGGTGGGGGGGGGGGGGGGTGGGGGGGGGGGGGGGTGGGGGGGGGGGGGGGTGGGGGGGGGGGGGGGTGGGGGGGGGGGGGGGTGGGGGGGGGGGGGGGTGGGGGGGGGGGGGGGTGGGGGGGGGGGGGGGTGGGGGGGGGGGGGGGTGGGGGGGGGGGGGGGTGGGGGGGGGGGGGGGTGGGGGGGGGGGGGGGTGGGGGGGGGGGGGGGTGGGGGGGGGGGGGGGTGGGGGGGGGGGGGGGTGGGGGGGGGGGGGGGTGGGGGGGGGGGGGGGTGGGGGGGGGGGGGGGTGGGGGGGGGGGGGGGTGGGGGGGGGGGGGGGTGGGGGGGGGGGGGGGTGGGGGGGGGGGGGGGTGGGGGGGGGGGGGGGTGGGGGGGGGGGGGGGTGGGGGGGGGGGGGGGTGGGGGGGGGGGGGGGTGGGGGGGGGGGGGGGTGGGGGGGGGGGGGGGTGGGGGGGGGGGGGGGTGGGGGGGGGGGGGGGTGGGGGGGGGGGGGGGTGGGGGGGGGGGGGGGTGGGGGGGGGGGGGGGTGGGGGGGGGGGGGGGTGGGGGGGGGGGGGGGTGGGGGGGGGGGGGGGTGGGGGGGGGGGGGGGTGGGGGGGGGGGGGGGTGGGGGGGGGGGGGGGTGGGGGGGGGGGGGGGTGGGGGGGGGGGGGGGTGGGGGGGGGGGGGGGTGGGGGGGGGGGGGGGTGGGGGGGGGGGGGGGTGGGGGGGGGGGGGGGTGGGGGGGGGGGGGGGTGGGGGGGGGGGGGGGTGGGGGGGGGGGGGGGTGGGGGGGGGGGGGGGTGGGGGGGGGGGGGGGTGGGGGGGGGGGGGGGTGGGGGGGGGGGGGGGTGGGGGGGGGGGGGGGTGGGGGGGGGGGGGGGTGGGGGGGGGGGGGGGTGGGGGGGGGGGGGGGTGGGGGGGGGGGGGGGTGGGGGGGGGGGGGGGTGGGGGGGGGGGGGGGTGGGGGGGGGGGGGGGTGGGGGGGGGGGGGGGTGGGGGGGGGGGGGGGTGGGGGGGGGGGGGGGTGGGGGGGGGGGGGGGTGGGGGGGGGGGGGGGTGGGGGGGGGGGGGGGTGGGGGGGGGGGGGGGTGGGGGGGGGGGGGGGTGGGGGGGGGGGGGGGTGGGGGGGGGGGGGGGTGGGGGGGGGGGGGGGTGGGGGGGGGGGGGGGTGGGGGGGGGGGGGGGTGGGGGGGGGGGGGGGTGGGGGGGGGGGGGGGTGGGGGGGGGGGGGGGTGGGGGGGGGGGGGGGTGGGGGGGGGGGGGGGTGGGGGGGGGGGGGGGTGGGGGGGGGGGGGGGTGGGGGGGGGGGGGGGTGGGGGGGGGGGGGGGTGGGGGGGGGGGGGGGTGGGGGGGGGGGGGGGTGGGGGGGGGGGGGGGTGGGGGGGGGGGGGGGTGGGGGGGGGGGGGGGTGGGGGGGGGGGGGGGTGGGGGGGGGGGGGGGTGGGGGGGGGGGGGGGTGGGGGGGGGGGGGGGTGGGGGGGGGGGGGGGTGGGGGGGGGGGGGGGTGGGGGGGGGGGGGGGTGGGGGGGGGGGGGGGTGGGGGGGGGGGGGGGTGGGGGGGGGGGGGGGTGGGGGGGGGGGGGGGTGGGGGGGGGGGGGGGTGGGGGGGGGGGGGGGTGGGGGGGGGGGGGGGTGGGGGGGGGGGGGGGTGGGGGGGGGGGGGGGTGGGGGGGGGGGGGGGTGGGGGGGGGGGGGGGTGGGGGGGGGGGGGGGTGGGGGGGGGGGGGGGTGGGGGGGGGGGGGGGTGGGGGGGGGGGGGGGTGGGGGGGGGGGGGGGTGGGGGGGGGGGGGGGTGGGGGGGGGGGGGGGTGGGGGGGGGGGGGGGTGGGGGGGGGGGGGGGTGGGGGGGGGGGGGGGTGGGGGGGGGGGGGGGTGGGGGGGGGGGGGGGTGGGGGGGGGGGGGGGTGGGGGGGGGGGGGGGTGGGGGGGGGGGGGGGTGGGGGGGGGGGGGGGTGGGGGGGGGGGGGGGTGGGGGGGGGGGGGGGTGGGGGGGGGGGGGGGTGGGGGGGGGGGGGGGTGGGGGGGGGGGGGGGTGGGGGGGGGGGGGGGTGGGGGGGGGGGGGGGTGGGGGGGGGGGGGGGTGGGGGGGGGGGGGGGTGGGGGGGGGGGGGGGTGGGGGGGGGGGGGGGTGGGGGGGGGGGGGGGTGGGGGGGGGGGGGGGTGGGGGGGGGGGGGGGTGGGGGGGGGGGGGGGTGGGGGGGGGGGGGGGTGGGGGGGGGGGGGGGTGGGGGGGGGGGGGGGTGGGGGGGGGGGGGGGTGGGGGGGGGGGGGGGTGGGGGGGGGGGGGGGTGGGGGGGGGGGGGGGTGGGGGGGGGGGGGGGTGGGGGGGGGGGGGGGTGGGGGGGGGGGGGGGTGGGGGGGGGGGGGGGTGGGGGGGGGGGGGGGTGGGGGGGGGGGGGGGTGGGGGGGGGGGGGGGTGGGGGGGGGGGGGGGTGGGGGGGGGGGGGGGTGGGGGGGGGGGGGGGTGGGGGGGGGGGGGGGTGGGGGGGGGGGGGGGTGGGGGGGGGGGGGGGTGGGGGGGGGGGGGGGTGGGGGGGGGGGGGGGTGGGGGGGGGGGGGGGTGGGGGGGGGGGGGGGTGGGGGGGGGGGGGGGTGGGGGGGGGGGGGGGTGGGGGGGGGGGGGGGTGGGGGGGGGGGGGGGTGGGGGGGGGGGGGGGTGGGGGGGGGGGGGGGTGGGGGGGGGGGGGGGTGGGGGGGGGGGGGGGTGGGGGGGGGGGGGGGTGGGGGGGGGGGGGGGTGGGGGGGGGGGGGGGTGGGGGGGGGGGGGGGTGGGGGGGGGGGGGGGTGGGGGGGGGGGGGGGTGGGGGGGGGGGGGGGTGGGGGGGGGGGGGGGTGGGGGGGGGGGGGGGTGGGGGGGGGGGGGGGTGGGGGGGGGGGGGGGTGGGGGGGGGGGGGGGTGGGGGGGGGGGGGGGTGGGGGGGGGGGGGGGTGGGGGGGGGGGGGGGTGGGGGGGGGGGGGGGTGGGGGGGGGGGGGGGTGGGGGGGGGGGGGGGTGGGGGGGGGGGGGGGTGGGGGGGGGGGGGGGTGGGGGGGGGGGGGGGTGGGGGGGGGGGGGGGTGGGGGGGGGGGGGGGTGGGGGGGGGGGGGGGTGGGGGGGGGGGGGGGTGGGGGGGGGGGGGGGTGGGGGGGGGGGGGGGTGGGGGGGGGGGGGGGTGGGGGGGGGGGGGGGTGGGGGGGGGGGGGGGTGGGGGGGGGGGGGGGTGGGGGGGGGGGGGGGTGGGGGGGGGGGGGGGTGGGGGGGGGGGGGGGTGGGGGGGGGGGGGGGTGGGGGGGGGGGGGGGTGGGGGGGGGGGGGGGTGGGGGGGGGGGGGGGTGGGGGGGGGGGGGGGTGGGGGGGGGGGGGGGTGGGGGGGGGGGGGGGTGGGGGGGGGGGGGGGTGGGGGGGGGGGGGGGTGGGGGGGGGGGGGGGTGGGGGGGGGGGGGGGTGGGGGGGGGGGGGGGTGGGGGGGGGGGGGGGTGGGGGGGGGGGGGGGTGGGGGGGGGGGGGGGTGGGGGGGGGGGGGGGTGGGGGGGGGGGGGGGTGGGGGGGGGGGGGGGTGGGGGGGGGGGGGGGTGGGGGGGGGGGGGGGTGGGGGGGGGGGGGGGTGGGGGGGGGGGGGGGTGGGGGGGGGGGGGGGTGGGGGGGGGGGGGGGTGGGGGGGGGGGGGGGTGGGGGGGGGGGGGGGTGGGGGGGGGGGGGGGTGGGGGGGGGGGGGGGTGGGGGGGGGGGGGGGTGGGGGGGGGGGGGGGTGGGGGGGGGGGGGGGTGGGGGGGGGGGGGGGTGGGGGGGGGGGGGGGTGGGGGGGGGGGGGGGTGGGGGGGGGGGGGGGTGGGGGGGGGGGGGGGTGGGGGGGGGGGGGGGTGGGGGGGGGGGGGGGTGGGGGGGGGGGGGGGTGGGGGGGGGGGGGGGTGGGGGGGGGGGGGGGTGGGGGGGGGGGGGGGTGGGGGGGGGGGGGGGTGGGGGGGGGGGGGGGTGGGGGGGGGGGGGGGTGGGGGGGGGGGGGGGTGGGGGGGGGGGGGGGTGGGGGGGGGGGGGGGTGGGGGGGGGGGGGGGTGGGGGGGGGGGGGGGTGGGGGGGGGGGGGGGTGGGGGGGGGGGGGGGTGGGGGGGGGGGGGGGTGGGGGGGGGGGGGGGTGGGGGGGGGGGGGGGTGGGGGGGGGGGGGGGTGGGGGGGGGGGGGGGTGGGGGGGGGGGGGGGTGGGGGGGGGGGGGGGTGGGGGGGGGGGGGGGTGGGGGGGGGGGGGGGTGGGGGGGGGGGGGGGTGGGGGGGGGGGGGGGTGGGGGGGGGGGGGGGTGGGGGGGGGGGGGGGTGGGGGGGGGGGGGGGTGGGGGGGGGGGGGGGTGGGGGGGGGGGGGGGTGGGGGGGGGGGGGGGTGGGGGGGGGGGGGGGTGGGGGGGGGGGGGGGTGGGGGGGGGGGGGGGTGGGGGGGGGGGGGGGTGGGGGGGGGGGGGGGTGGGGGGGGGGGGGGGTGGGGGGGGGGGGGGGTGGGGGGGGGGGGGGGTGGGGGGGGGGGGGGGTGGGGGGGGGGGGGGGTGGGGGGGGGGGGGGGTGGGGGGGGGGGGGGGTGGGGGGGGGGGGGGGTGGGGGGGGGGGGGGGTGGGGGGGGGGGGGGGTGGGGGGGGGGGGGGGTGGGGGGGGGGGGGGGTGGGGGGGGGGGGGGGTGGGGGGGGGGGGGGGTGGGGGGGGGGGGGGGTGGGGGGGGGGGGGGGTGGGGGGGGGGGGGGGTGGGGGGGGGGGGGGGTGGGGGGGGGGGGGGGTGGGGGGGGGGGGGGGTGGGGGGGGGGGGGGGTGGGGGGGGGGGGGGGTGGGGGGGGGGGGGGGTGGGGGGGGGGGGGGGTGGGGGGGGGGGGGGGTGGGGGGGGGGGGGGGTGGGGGGGGGGGGGGGTGGGGGGGGGGGGGGGTGGGGGGGGGGGGGGGTGGGGGGGGGGGGGGGTGGGGGGGGGGGGGGGTGGGGGGGGGGGGGGGTGGGGGGGGGGGGGGGTGGGGGGGGGGGGGGGTGGGGGGGGGGGGGGGTGGGGGGGGGGGGGGGTGGGGGGGGGGGGGGGTGGGGGGGGGGGGGGGTGGGGGGGGGGGGGGGTGGGGGGGGGGGGGGGTGGGGGGGGGGGGGGGTGGGGGGGGGGGGGGGTGGGGGGGGGGGGGGGTGGGGGGGGGGGGGGGTGGGGGGGGGGGGGGGTGGGGGGGGGGGGGGGTGGGGGGGGGGGGGGGTGGGGGGGGGGGGGGGTGGGGGGGGGGGGGGGTGGGGGGGGGGGGGGGTGGGGGGGGGGGGGGGTGGGGGGGGGGGGGGGTGGGGGGGGGGGGGGGTGGGGGGGGGGGGGGGTGGGGGGGGGGGGGGGTGGGGGGGGGGGGGGGTGGGGGGGGGGGGGGGTGGGGGGGGGGGGGGGTGGGGGGGGGGGGGGGTGGGGGGGGGGGGGGGTGGGGGGGGGGGGGGGTGGGGGGGGGGGGGGGTGGGGGGGGGGGGGGGTGGGGGGGGGGGGGGGTGGGGGGGGGGGGGGGTGGGGGGGGGGGGGGGTGGGGGGGGGGGGGGGTGGGGGGGGGGGGGGGTGGGGGGGGGGGGGGGTGGGGGGGGGGGGGGGTGGGGGGGGGGGGGGGTGGGGGGGGGGGGGGGTGGGGGGGGGGGGGGGTGGGGGGGGGGGGGGGTGGGGGGGGGGGGGGGTGGGGGGGGGGGGGGGTGGGGGGGGGGGGGGGTGGGGGGGGGGGGGGGTGGGGGGGGGGGGGGGTGGGGGGGGGGGGGGGTGGGGGGGGGGGGGGGTGGGGGGGGGGGGGGGTGGGGGGGGGGGGGGGTGGGGGGGGGGGGGGGTGGGGGGGGGGGGGGGTGGGGGGGGGGGGGGGTGGGGGGGGGGGGGGGTGGGGGGGGGGGGGGGTGGGGGGGGGGGGGGGTGGGGGGGGGGGGGGGTGGGGGGGGGGGGGGGTGGGGGGGGGGGGGGGTGGGGGGGGGGGGGGGTGGGGGGGGGGGGGGGTGGGGGGGGGGGGGGGTGGGGGGGGGGGGGGGTGGGGGGGGGGGGGGGTGGGGGGGGGGGGGGGTGGGGGGGGGGGGGGGTGGGGGGGGGGGGGGGTGGGGGGGGGGGGGGGTGGGGGGGGGGGGGGGTGGGGGGGGGGGGGGGTGGGGGGGGGGGGGGGTGGGGGGGGGGGGGGGTGGGGGGGGGGGGGGGTGGGGGGGGGGGGGGGTGGGGGGGGGGGGGGGTGGGGGGGGGGGGGGGTGGGGGGGGGGGGGGGTGGGGGGGGGGGGGGGTGGGGGGGGGGGGGGGTGGGGGGGGGGGGGGGTGGGGGGGGGGGGGGGTGGGGGGGGGGGGGGGTGGGGGGGGGGGGGGGTGGGGGGGGGGGGGGGTGGGGGGGGGGGGGGGTGGGGGGGGGGGGGGGTGGGGGGGGGGGGGGGTGGGGGGGGGGGGGGGTGGGGGGGGGGGGGGGTGGGGGGGGGGGGGGGTGGGGGGGGGGGGGGGTGGGGGGGGGGGGGGGTGGGGGGGGGGGGGGGTGGGGGGGGGGGGGGGTGGGGGGGGGGGGGGGTGGGGGGGGGGGGGGGTGGGGGGGGGGGGGGGTGGGGGGGGGGGGGGGTGGGGGGGGGGGGGGGTGGGGGGGGGGGGGGGTGGGGGGGGGGGGGGGTGGGGGGGGGGGGGGGTGGGGGGGGGGGGGGGTGGGGGGGGGGGGGGGTGGGGGGGGGGGGGGGTGGGGGGGGGGGGGGGTGGGGGGGGGGGGGGGTGGGGGGGGGGGGGGGTGGGGGGGGGGGGGGGTGGGGGGGGGGGGGGGTGGGGGGGGGGGGGGGTGGGGGGGGGGGGGGGTGGGGGGGGGGGGGGGTGGGGGGGGGGGGGGGTGGGGGGGGGGGGGGGTGGGGGGGGGGGGGGGTGGGGGGGGGGGGGGGTGGGGGGGGGGGGGGGTGGGGGGGGGGGGGGGTGGGGGGGGGGGGGGGTGGGGGGGGGGGGGGGTGGGGGGGGGGGGGGGTGGGGGGGGGGGGGGGTGGGGGGGGGGGGGGGTGGGGGGGGGGGGGGGTGGGGGGGGGGGGGGGTGGGGGGGGGGGGGGGTGGGGGGGGGGGGGGGTGGGGGGGGGGGGGGGTGGGGGGGGGGGGGGGTGGGGGGGGGGGGGGGTGGGGGGGGGGGGGGGTGGGGGGGGGGGGGGGTGGGGGGGGGGGGGGGTGGGGGGGGGGGGGGGTGGGGGGGGGGGGGGGTGGGGGGGGGGGGGGGTGGGGGGGGGGGGGGGTGGGGGGGGGGGGGGGTGGGGGGGGGGGGGGGTGGGGGGGGGGGGGGGTGGGGGGGGGGGGGGGTGGGGGGGGGGGGGGGTGGGGGGGGGGGGGGGTGGGGGGGGGGGGGGGTGGGGGGGGGGGGGGGTGGGGGGGGGGGGGGGTGGGGGGGGGGGGGGGTGGGGGGGGGGGGGGGTGGGGGGGGGGGGGGGTGGGGGGGGGGGGGGGTGGGGGGGGGGGGGGGTGGGGGGGGGGGGGGGTGGGGGGGGGGGGGGGGGGGGGGGGGGGGGGGTGGGGGGGGGGGGGGGTGGGGGGGGGGGGGGGTGGTGGGGGGGGGGGGGTGGGGGGGGGGGGGGGGGGGGGGGGGGGGTGGGGGGGGGGGGGGGGGGGGGGGGGGGGGGGGGGGGGGGGGGGGGGGGGGGGGGGGGGGGGTGGGGGTGGGGTGGGGGTGGGGGGGGGGTGGGGGTGGTGGGGTGGTGGTGGTGGTGTGGTGGGGGGGGGGTGGTGGGGGGGGTGGGGGTGGGGGGGGGGGGGGGTGGGAGCTCTTAACCTCCTACGCCACTGCTGCTCCAGAAAGAATTCACTGCTAAGTATTCCAGCTTCCCAAGTTGCAGCCCACTTCAAGCAACTTCCTCAGCTTCCCAAGCGACATCCCAGCTTTAAGAAACTTAGACTAAATCAGGCGCAAAACATAACACTGCTTATCGCAGCGCTGCGCTGTAACTGGATTTGCAGCGAACGCCCCAAATGCACCCTCCAAGCCTGGTCTGGCAGCCGGAATATAAATTGCACCCAGCGATTTGGTGGGCATTAGTGCCAGAAAATGTGTGCGCAACCTCCAAACCCACGGGTGCGCGGGCACAGTTTCCCGTTTCGTCGCAGAGTCTCCGCTAAACGCCCCGCTTGCATCAAGAAATCGAACGGCGCTGCTCAGGCGCTCCACTTAGCCTGTAAAATCTTTAAAAAGCTTGTAAAATCCTTGCGTTATTAGCCCAGACATATTATATGTATTTGAAGTAATACTCAGAGGTATTGTTAAGCTGCTTCTGGAAAGGGCGGCAGGTTTCTCTCTCCTTTTTTTAATGCATTTTCCTTTTGGTAATAACAGAAGCTTTGGCGGTAGCAGCCCTGCGGGAGCCCTAGCTTAGAAGCCCTCTGTTCTCCACCAAAAGGGAAGAGAGACACAGGCGCCTAGATTTGCCGACCCCCAACCATTGGCCTGTCTTCTCTGGGATCCTTCCTGCTTTTTCCAGCTAGTTTACAATAAAATGGGGGGGGGGGGGAATTAAAAAGCCAAGAACTCTAAAAGGCATGGTCAAACGCCAGACAGATAAGAGAATCACAAATGCACCACGTGGATCCCTCACCCATCCCTCAACGGCTTCCCATCCCCATTTGCATTCGGCAGAAATCTCCCTGTCTTTAATTTTAGCCCCCTCCCACTGTCCGATCCTGCTTCCTTATTGCCCGTTTTGTCTCTGCGTTCACAACCTCAGTATGGCACAGGGGTCACTGTCGGGTTAAGATCTGGGAGAGCCAGGTTTGAATCCCTGCTCTGCCATCAAAGCTTGCGGGGTGACTTTGGGCCGGTCGCTTTCTCTCCTGGCCTAACCTACTCCGCAAGATTGTTGTTGTGAAGGTCAGATAGGGGAAGGAAAGATCAGGTTGTAAACTGCTTTATTATTATTATTATTATTATTATTATTATTATTATTATTATTATTATTATTATTATTATTATTATTATTATTATTAATTTTTTTATTGGGTTTATAAACCGCCCTCCCCCGAAGGGCTCAGGGCAGTGGACAACATAAGTAGAGCACAATATCAGATTAAATACAATAAATATAGATTAAAACAGCTCTAGTAAAAATAAACCCTACCCCATTTAAAATGCAGCATAAATTAACTCAGGATGGCGCCTGCTATCAATTCCCACTAAACCCCAGAGGGGAAGGAGTGGCAGGATCTCCATGATGTTATAAAGGAGAAAGGAAAAAGGAGCTATCCGTTTATAAGCTATCCGCTGAGGAGAACAGTCGGGTTAGAAGTACAGATACCCCAGACTAGCCCAATGCCATTAGATCTCAGAAGCTAAGCAAGGTGGGCCCTGGTTAGTACTGGGACAGGAGACCACCAAGGAATGACAGGTTTGCTACAGAAGAAGAAGAAGAAGAAGAAGAAGAAGAAGAAGAAGAAGAAGAAGAAGAAGAAGAAGAAGAAGAGGAGGAGGAGGAGGAGGAGGAGGAGGAGGAGTTTGGATTTATATCCCCCCTTTCTCTCCTGCAGGAGACTCAAAGGGGCTGACAATCTCCTTGCCCTTCCCCCCTCACAACAAACACCCTGTGAGGTAGGTGGGGCTGAGAGAGCTCCGAGAAGCTGTGACTAGCCCAAGGTCACCCAGCTGGCGTGTGTGGGAGTGCACAGGCTAATCTGAATTCCCCGGATAAGCCTCCACAACTCAGGCGGCAGAGCTGGGAATCAAACCCGGTTCCAAAGGTCGAATAATGTGTGGGTGCTGTGGTACAACACATCTCTGGCGCTAGTTTCAGAGGACAGCCGTGTTGGTCTGCAGTAGAACAGATTTTAGGGAGACAAACTTTCAAGGATCAGATTTGATGCTCAAAAGCTTACAGCCTGAAAATACTGTCTGTTTCGAAGGTGTTACTGGACTTGAATCTAGCGTGTCTATGATACGCTTGTTGGGGGTGGGAGGTCACCATCAAGCACAGAAGAAGAAAAATAAAAACACCAGCTAGGGATGTCAGCTTCTATATGGGATCTGGGGATCTCTTGGATGTACAAAACCACCTCCAGACTAAAGACTCCCTCGAGAAAACGCATGCTTTTAGGGTGGATTGACTCTATGGTCTGGTTCTGGCAACCCTACTCACACTCCCCATCTCCAGCCAGTAGCCGGGGCAACCTAGCAACCTTACTTAGCACGACGCATAATATATTTTCGAACGTTTTCGCAGCCAGAATGAACTGGCTATAGCCAGGGTTTTCTGGCTGAATTGTTGACTAACTGCGTGAATTCTGGAGTGGAGCATGTGTTTATGTGGATGTTGTGGCTTTTCTGGGCTGCGAGGGTGCGGTCTGGTATCTCAGAAAACCCACAACATCCACGTCAACCCATGCTTCATCCCAGAATCCACGCAGTTACCAGCGGTGGGATTCAGCCGGTTCGCACCACTTCGGCCGAACCGGTTGTTACAATGGTGCTTGTAAACAAACAGTTGTTAAATTATTTGAACCCCACCACCGGAACCGGTGGTTAAATTATTTGAATCCCACCAATGGCAGTTACCCATCATCATCATAGTTTATTTACGGTCATTGACCAGCAAGATCCAAAAGAATTAAAATCATAAAATTTACAGATATTACAAAGATACAGATTAAAACAGTTAACAAAATGCAGTTAATAGGCCTCAGGAACTCAGAACATCAGCTCAAGATAATGAGTGGAATGTCAGTCTAATAATAATTAATAATAAGGATTAGCTGGCAGAGCCAGTAGTGCTCTGTCGGGCCTTCCTGATTTTACTTGATATCCAGGCAAACTTGGCAACAGAAGACGTTAGATTTTTATTGGTATCTGATAACAGTATTTTAACCTTTTCTTTCTTAGCCAAAGGAGAGTTTGTCTGGTCAAAGGACAGAAGCATCCAACGTATCTCATCATAGTATGAGCATTCAAATAATATATGTTCCGAGTTTTCAACACCTCCTTTTTGACAACTGCAAATTCTACCCTCAGTTGGTACTTTGTTATAAATCCCGTTGGTATAGTTAGACAAAAGGGCGTTGTAACGGAGTAGGCTGTAGGCTCTTCGATAGTTAAAGTTAAAGAAGTGAGATAAGGCATTATTGAAAGTTTATTCAGCATTATTTTACTGAAAATTGGGTGTTTAAGTTTATTCCGATCGTGTTGCCTCTCGACATCTATGATTCTAAGTTTAACAGTGGCAGTTACCCCAAATCTCCTTTTTCCTTGGGCAAATTCAGGAAACGTGAGAATCCACACTTCACCTTTGCAACTTAAAGAAAGAACCAAGGCTGGCGAATGAGAAGTTTGGTTTTTTAAAAAATCAAACGAAAGGAAACCATCTTTCTGGCCAAGTCCCTCGTGGTCAAGGGCTGCAATAGAGCACACATGCCCCCCCTTCCCCACAGTTTCCTTTCACAGCCCCCCACCCGCTGCCGAAGAGCCAGCTGCATTCCAGGTAAGGGGAACCAGTGGGTCTCTGCAGTCCCAGGGACCAGTTCTAATTGGTTCCCAGTTTCCCATTCACCCTCCCCTCTCCCCTTTGCTTTGAAGTTGGCTAATGACAAAAAACTACATCCTGTAATCCCGCATCCCCCCCTCCAGCCCCCTTTCTGCCTTTGCCCGCAACGAGGGGCCCTTTGGCCTGACCTTAAGGTGTTGCTGTTTCTCAGCTCTGAGTTTCAAGCTCCCAAGAAGCTTTACCAACCTTTTTTTCCCCTTTTTTTTTGCAACAGGAGGAGAACAGCCCAAACTAGAACTGAGTTTTGGCACATTTCAACCCCTCTAACGCCCCTCTGCGCCAAAGACAATGTTTGTTTCATCTCTGCGGAATCAAAAAAAATAAAAATTCAAAAGAGCTAAACATTTAAAAAGTAAACAAGCCATCGGGTTGTAGCGGGTAGGGGAGACCCTATGCAAGATTCTGGAGTCTGGAATGGGCAGTCTTTTCGTTCCTTATCCACACTTCCTAGTTCCTTATTCGCAAACCCCCATTTTAAAAACAAAATTTAGAGAAGGGGGAGTTATAGGTACCCCCAATTGCTTTAGAAGAAGAAGAAGAAGAAGAAGAAGAAGAAGAAGAAGAAGAAGAAGAAGAAGAAGAAGAAGAAGAAGAAGAAGAAGAAGAACAAGAACAAGAACAAGAACAAGAAGAACAAGAAGAACAAGAAGAACAAGAAGAACAAGAACAAGAACAAGAACAAGAAGAGGAGGAGGAGGAGTTTGGATTTATATCCCCCCTTTCTCTCCTGCAGGAGACTCAAAGGGGCTTACAATCTCCTTGCCCTTCCCCTCTCACAACAAACAGCCTGTGAGGTAGGTGGGGCTGAGAGAGCTCCGAGAAGCTGTGACTAGCCCAAGGTCACCCAGCTGGCGTGTGTGGGAGTGCACAGGGTAATCTGAATTTCCCCAGACAAGCCTTCACAGCTCAGGCGGCAGAGCTGGGAATCAAACCCGGTTCCTCCAGATTAGATACATGAGCTCTTAACCTCCTACGCCACTGCTTTATGTGCATTTTTCAAATTCAAATCCAAAAGAGCATAGAAATATAAAAACCACATGGTGGCACCCATATTTAACAGTTAAAACGGTGTTATATAACCTTCACGAATCCTCATTGCTTGCTGCAGGAACTGGGCAGCTAAATTGCATTTAAAGCGCATTTCTCCGGGGGCACCCCCCCCCCTTTGAAGCAACCGGGCTTCGGCCCAAGAAGAGGCATATAGGTTTTCTTGCAGAGCAGTCTCCAGAATGTGAGACTATAAGATATGTGGCGCTCCAAAGTTTATTCTGCAGGGCAGAACTTTTGAAGTACCATCAACATTTGCAGAAGGATGTGCAAATAAAGAGCTAGGAAGGGCAAATAAGGAACTGGGGACCAACTTCAGGTTTGGGGTGGAATTCAGCCCCCCCAAACCCACTAGGAGTTCTCAGCACAGGATCTGACTGGGCCAAATTTTCCACTCTCAGGGTTACAGAGAAATGGAGAACAGCCCTGGTAAACTTTTGTGGGGTTTGACGAAGAATGTGTGAATATACACAGAATAAATAAAGATCTCTGAAGGGCACCAGCTAAAAAAGCCCATGAGTTAGTCCTACTAAAAACCAGTCGGAGTTTAATCACTGCTACCAGATGCCCGTATGAAGAAGAGTTTGAATTTATATGCCACGTTTCTCAACCATAAGGAGTCTCGTATCGGCTTGCAAACTCTTTCCCTTCCTCTCCCCACAACAAACACCTTATGTGGCCAAAGGGGCTGAGAGAGTTCAGAGAGAACTGTGACTGGCCCAAGGTCACCCAGCAGGCTTCATGTGGAGGAGCAGAGAAACCAATCTGGTTAAGAGAGCAGAGTCTGTTGCTCATGTTTGCCTCGAAGGTGGTACTGGACTTAAAAATTGGTGTGCCCATACCTTACTTAGAAAATAAGAGAGGACTCATGGGCTACACCCCTACTTCCAGGTCTTGCCCCCCTCAGTCTCACTGAAAGCATAAAAGCAAATGGCTCGCCCCATTGAATGAACGCACTCCTGCTTCAATGAAATCAGCAAATTTGTGTATTAGGCATATTTTAAGCAAAGTATTCCAAAAGAATAATGCATTGTCACATTACAGATTCCTGATAGTTTGTGCCAGAAGACCAAAGGGGCTTGACTGAATTTCAATGAAATTGGTACATTTGTGCATTAGGCATTTTTTTAATCAGAGTATTCCAAAGTACAATGCATTACATCAGTGATTCCTGATCGTTTGTGCTGGAATCCTGATAGTTTGTGCCAGAAGACCAAAGGGGCTTGACTGAATTTCAATGAAATTGGTACATTTGTGCATTAGGCATTTTTTTAAAATCAGAGTATTCCAAAGTACAATGCATTACATCAGTGATTCCTGATCGTTTGTGCTGGAATCCTGATAGTTTGTGCCAGAAGACCAAAGGGGCTTGACTGAATTTCAATGAAATTGGTACATTTGTGCATTAGGCATTTTTTTAAAATCAGAGTATTCCAAAGTACAATGCATTACATCAGTGATTCCTGATCGTTTGTGCTGGAATCCTGATAGTTTGAGCCAGGAGACCAAAGGGGCTCGACTGAATTTCAATGAAATTGGTACATTTGTGCATTAGGCATTTTTTTAAATCAGAGTATTCCAAAGTACAATGCATTACATCAGTGATTCCTGATAGTTTGTGCTGGAATCCTGATAGTTTGTGCCAGGAGACCAAAGGGGCTCGACTGAATTTCAATGAAATTGGTACATTTGTGCATTAGGCATTTTTTTTAATCAGAGTATTCCAAAGTACAATGCATTACATCAGTGATTCCTGATCGTTTGTGCTGGAATCCTGATAGTTTGTGCCAGAAGACCAAAGGGGCTTGACTGAATTTCAATGAAATTGGTACGTTTGTGTATTAGGGATTTTTTTAAAATCAGAGTATTCCAAAGTACAATGCATTACATCAGTGATTCCTGATCGCTTTAAAAGCCAACCTGATAGTTTGAGCCAGGAGACCAAAGGGGCTCGACTGAATTTCAATGAAATTGGTACATTTGTGCATTAGGCATTTTTTTAAATCAGAGTATTCCAAAGTACAATGCATTACATCCAGTTGATTCCTGATAGTTTGTGCTTGGAACTTGATAGTTTGTGCCAGGAGACCAAAGGGGCTCGACTGAATTTCAATGAAATTGGTACATTTGTGCATTAGGCATTTTTTTTAATCAGAGTATTCCAAAGTACAATGCATTACATCAGTGATTCCTGATAGTTTCTGCTGGAATCCTGATAGTATTGTGCCAGAAGACCAAAGGGGCTTGACTGAATTTCAATGAAATTGGTACATTTGTGCATTAGGCATTTTTTAATCAGTGTATTCCAAAGTACAATGCGCTACATTAGTGATTCCTGATAGTTTGTGCTGGAATCCTGATAGTTTGTGCCAGAAGACCAAAGGGGCTTGACTGAATTTCAATGAAATTGGTACACTTGTGCATTAGGCATTTTTTAATCAGTGTATTCCAAAGTACAATGCGCTACATTAGTGATTCCTGATAGTTTGTGCTGGAATCCTGATAGTTTGTGCCAGGAGACCAAAGGGGCTTGACTGAATTTCAATGAAATTGGTACATTTGTGCATTAGGCATTTTTTAATCAGTGTATTCCAAAGTACAATCCATTACATTAGTGATTCCTGATAGTTTGTGCTGGAATCCTGATAGTTTGTGCCAGAAGACCAAAGGGGCTTGACTGAATTTCAATGAAATTGGTACATTTGTGCATTAGGCATTTTTAATCAGCGTATTCCAAAGTACAATGCGTTACATCAGTGATTCCTGATAGTTTGTGCTGGAATCCTGATAGTTTGTGCCAGAAGACCAAAAGGGCTTGACTGAATTTCAATGAAATTGGTACATTTGTGCATTAGGCATTTTTTAATCAGTGTATTCCAAAGTATAATCCATTACATTAGTGATTCCTGATAGTTTGTGCTGGAATCCTGATAGTTTGTGCCAGAAGACCAAAGGGGCTTGACTGAATTTCAAAGAAATTGGTACATTTGTGCATTAGGCATTTTTTAATCAGTGTATTCCAAAGTACAATGCATTACATCAGTGATTCCTGATAGTTTGTGCTGGAATCCTGATAGTTTGTGCCAGAAGACCAAAGGGGCTTGACTGAATATCAATGAAATTGGTACATTTGTGCATTAGGCATTTTTTAATCAGTGTATTCCAAAGTACAATGTGCTACATTAGTGATTCCTGATAGTTTGTGCTGGAATCCTGATAGTTTGTGCCAGAAGACCAAAGGGGCTTGACTGAATTTCAATGAAATTGGTACATTTGTGCATTAGGCATTTTTAATCAGCGTATTCCATAGTACAATGCGCTACTTTAGTGATTCCTGATAGTTTGTGCTGGAATCCTGATAGTTTGTGCCAGAAGACCAAAGGGTCTTGACTGAATTTCAATGAAATTGGTACATTTGTGCATTAGGCATTTTTAATCAGCGTATTCCAAAGTACAATGCGTTACATCAGTGATTCCTGATAGTTTGTGCTTGAATCCTGATAGTTTGTGCCTGAAGACCAAGAGGCTTTACTGAAAAGCCTTCTGATCTTTTACACAGCATCCTGACACCAGAAGTTCCAAACTCTGCTTCCCTGGGGCTTGCCCCTACAGAGTGGGTGTGCTCCGTTTCTCAGGTCCTGGCCTACTGGCTGGCTGTGGGGGTCTGGAGCTCTGGCTGGACACTCGTGCAGTCACTTGGACGTCATGAAGTTCTGTAAAACTGGCAGGCCTCTGGTCAAATCCCATGCATGTTTACTCTGAAGCCATCAAGTTCAAGGAAATTTCACTCTGAGTGATTCTATTACAATATTTTACGTTTAAATAAGCTTCACCCCCCTCACCCACTCCAGGCATGATACTATTTTATTTATTTATTTATTGCAGTCTACTGAGCTACACAAGTCAAATAACCATGTCCAAATTGTGAAATGCAACACCAGTCGAATCACTGAGCAGCAGATAAGTTCTGTAAATATTACGCTAGAAACAAACTATTAATACAAAACCATTTGCACTAAAAATCAACATCTGAGCTTCTCTGGCTTTGAAACGTAAATGCCTCTGCCAAAACGCCAAAGATTAGCCTGGGCACTCCCACACATGGCAGCTGGGTGACCTTGGGCTAGTCACAGCTTCTCGGAGCTCTCTCAGCCCCACCTACCTCACAGGGTGTTTGTTGTGAGGGGGGAAGGGCAAGGAGATTGTCAGCCCCTTTGAGTCTCCTGCAGGAGAGAAAGGGGGGATATAAATCCAAACTCCTCCTCCTCCTCCTCCTCCTCCTCCTGCTTCTTCTTCTTCTTCTTCTTCTTGCCAGTTAGAGGGACCCACTCTGAGCGAGAAATATTTTTTTACTGTTTCAGCCCCCGAGGGGTTCCGTGGCCAAATGCCCTCCCCGTGCTTCTGCTTAGAGACAGGCTGTCTCTCCTGGTCCCTCCATTTCAGAAAGAGGCAGAGAATGCATGCCTATTATCCGGCATACCAAAGTCACGTTTGAGGTGCTCTGGTATTTTGCTGAAGCAGAGGTCATGGCCCGTGCCCCCCCAGGAGAGAAAGGCTGGGGGGAAGGGGAGGGGCCATCTGCTTGACCACTTAGGAATGGCTGCTCTCTGTCACAGCCCCCCCCTCCTCACTCACAGGACCTGGGAGGGGGACCATATGATGAAAGCCGATTCCTGATGCAAGGAGACAGCTCGGGGAAGGAATTCTAAGTGGAAACAGGCACAAACGGCCCATGCTTAAAGGGGCAGCACACTTTCTTACACATGTCCACCCTGCCCTTGCTAAGACAGCTGAAATCCCCCCCCCCAATTAAGTCCAAACTCTGCTTTCAAAATGCAACCAACAGACAAAAGAAGAATCTCACTGAGGCACAGAGAAAGGTTATACTACGTGGTGTCCTATGGGAACAAAGGAACTACCCGTGTTTCCCCAAAGACAGGGGTTTATATTAATTTTTGCTCCAAAAGATGCGTTAGGGCTTATTTTCAGGGGATGTCTTATTTTTTTCCCCATGATTTTGCGCCCCCCACGTGACCAGATCAGAGTGGGGCCAGACCATGGAATGCTGGCAGCGGGTATTGGCCATAATCACATGGGGTTCAGAAATACGGAATCCAAAGTACCATGTTCAAATGGGCAACGTCCAATGCAAACGTAGTAAACAGAAATCGAGAGACAAGAAACTGTTCCAAGGGGTGCTGTGTGGTTTCCAGGCTGTATGGCCATGTTCTAGCAGCATTCTCTCCTGACGTTTCGCCTGCATCTGTGGCTGGCATCTTCAGAGATCTGTGGCTGGCATCTTCAGAGATCCTCTGAAGATGCCAGCCACAGATGCAGGCGAAACGTCAGGACAGAATGCTGCTAGAACACGGCCATACAGCCCGGAAACCACACAGCACCCCAGTGATTCCGGCCGTGAAAGCCTTCGACAATAAACTGTTCCAAGTCTTTCTGGATCCTTCTTCAGTGCTAAGAAAGGATACGTTTGAGCTTTCGATGAGGACTCCCTTTTTACATCAAGTGGTATCGCAGGGAATCCATGACCTTGTACGAGTAACCAAAAATGTTTCTTCAGTTCCTGGAACACCAGATACAGAAAACGTGTCTTGAAGGGCAAAATGCTCAGTTTCCAAAATATAGCCAGCAAGCTAGATGCCCTAGGGGTTTGCAACCTGTGGATCTCCAGATGTTCATAGACTACAATTCCCATCAGCCCCTGCCAGCATGGCCAATTGGAAGAGTTGGCGTTGGAAGAGTTGCACGGTTGCTTCAAAGCAAAGCCATCGACTACCACCAAGCTTACTCCCGAATAACACACGCCTCGGAGCCAACCGTTTTTTCTAAACTAAAACCTCAGTATTCAGGTTAAATTGCTGTGTTGGCACTTTGTGATAAATAAGTAGGTTTTGGGTTGCAATTCGGTCTCTACAAGGTTCACCATCACGGGCCTAAGCCCACCTCACAGGGTTGCTGTGAGGATACAGTACAGAAAGGGAGGAAGTTGTAAGCCCCTCTTGGGCCCCACTGGAGGAAAAGGCGCAATATAAATGGAATAAATAGATCAATAAATTAATGTTAATTGAGCAGCTGGGGCATGGAGTTCTATGGAGCTCCAGAAGAAGTACTGCAAAATCTCTAATTAAAAGGTAAGAGTAGTGGAGCTTCTATTCTGCCATTAGAATCACAGAGGTGGAAGGGACCCTAAAGGCCATTTAGTCCAACCCCCTGCTCAATGCAGGATCAACCTAGAGCAGTGATAGCGAACCTTTTCGAGACCAAGTGCCCAAACTGCAACCCAAAACCCACTGATTTATCGCAAAGTGCCAACATGGCAATTTAACCTGAATACTGAGGTTTTCGTTTAGAAAAAATGGTTGGCTCCGAGGTGTGCAATACTCAGGAATAAGCTTGGTGGTAGTTGGTGGCTTTGCTTTGAAGCAACTGTGCAACTCTTCCAATGGGTGAATCACAACCCTAGGAGGGTTTACTCAGAAGCAAGCCCCATTGCCAGCAACTAAGCTTACTCTCAGGTAAAGGATCGCGCTTTAGTTCTCCGCATGAAAATCAGTGGGGTTTAACAGCGCTTAACAGGGTTACCTACACTGCTTCCCCAAAACTAGGTCTTAGGTTTAATGCTAATAATCGAGCCCAGTGGCCCAGGCCAGCCTAGATGTGGTAGCATGACGAGACTCTGTTTTGCACATGTTGCCCACAGAGAGGCTCCTGAGTGCCACCCTCTGCGCACTTTCGGTAAGCCATAGGTTCGCCACCACTGACCTAGAGCATCGCAGACCAGTGTTTGTTCAGTCGCTGCTGCCGGCGAGGGCCAGCTCACCCCCTCTCTATAAGGGGCTTCTTTGCTGTTGATAATTTCAATCCTTATGCCAACTTGCCCCCTCTGGTTTCAGAGCCATTGGTTGAATATCCGGCATCTTTCCCATTCCATACCCAAAAGGGACAAGAGGGTCTTGGGGAAGGTGGCAGCTGTTTGTTTTTTAACTCATTAATTCAACAATTCTTTTGAGCTACATATCTCCTGTTTGAGAACAGCGTCTTTCCTGCCGGTTTAGAACATAAGAACATAAGAAAGAGCCTTTTGCTGGATCAGACCAGAGTCCACCTAGTCCAGCACTCTGCTACTCGCAGTGGCTCACCAGATGCCTTTGGGAGCTCCCATGCAGGATGTGAAAGCAATGGCCTTCTGCGGCTGCTGCTCCTGAGCACCTGGTCTGCTAAGGCATCTGCAACCTCAGATCAAGGAGGATCAAGTTTGGGAGCCATCGATCAACTTCTCCTCCATAAATCGTCTTGTTCTCCTGTTTGTCTTGTTCTCGCAGCTGGGTGAGCGTGGAGGCTATTCAAATGCCCCAAGTTCCAGGACTGGAGCTCAGACTGATTCAAAATCCACATTTGGAGTCTCATTTATTTATTTATTTTGCCTGACCGGACTGCTGTCTTGATTGTAAACGTCCTCACATTCGGCAGCAAAGGAGAACAAGACAGAAAGCTTACTGGGGGATGCTAAATGCCATTCACTGGCAACCGCTGCAAAGAAGCAAAAACAGGGTTTTTTAAAATTTAAAATGTTTGATGGTTAAAGGCAGAAAAGTTTATTGCACGGTTGTAAGGTTTAAAAGTCATCCGTTTTAAAAAGACAAATGAAATCGGCAACAGCGTATGTTGGATAAACCCGCACACCTTTGCCCGCTCGACATAATTTATTCCACCTCCACTAATCCTGAAGAGATATGCAAGCTTGATTTATTTATTGTAGTTTGATCCTCCTGTAAGCAGAGAGGTTGAAAGAATTCAGTCGCACTTTCTGTACAAAATCCTTGGCTTGCCCCATTCTGTCCCATATGCGGTCCTGTGCTTAGAAACAGGTCAGCATCGACTGGAAACTCTGGCCTGGTGTCGAACATTCAAGTTTTGGGCCAGGATCTGTTTCAATCGAGATGAACGGGACTACACATCCCAGGGACGTACCATCCTCCACACAACCCAATGGTGGGCTAAAATCGAAGCCAAACTCAATGAGCTGGGTATTTCCTTAGAGGACCTGCTGATGCTAACAGAGCAGGAGGTCTATGGGGCTATCAAGAAGAGACTTTTTGATAGAGAGTTCCAACAGATGCTAGAGGAAGCCAATAAAACCTGTTCCCCGATCTCTCTGGGAATACCGGTGGATAGGTTAATTGCAGCCCGGTACCTCTACCTCCTGGTTGAGGCCCGGTGGAGCAGGGCAATCACCTTAGCTAGGTGTAATGCTTTGCCCTCTTCCTTTAGCCAGGGACGTCATCTTGGTATTCCACACAAAGAAAGGAAATGCCCCTGTGGCATGGGTTCTGTGGAAACAGTATCTCATATGCTGTTGAATTGTTCCCTTTATGAGAAAGATAGGAAGAAGCATATAATCCCCTCCCTGTACGGAAGTGAAGGCATAACAGATGATCAGAAGGTTATATATCTTTTAAATAGCCACAACCTTGATCTGTTGGAAGCGGTGGCTAAATTTTTAAACGGTGTTATTTCAATGCGCTTGAAATTGTAAAACTTGTTTTAAATTTGTGATGTATATGCGGTTTATATGCCATTAAAGGTATTCGAAATCGATCCTCCTGTCCTTCCAACTCACCCCAACCATGGCGGCCTGCACAGATCCCCTTTTATGTCCACAACAACCCTGTGAGGGAGATTTAGGCTGAGAAAGTGCCTAGCCTAGTGAGCTCCATCTTGTGACACTCTGATTCTGAATCACACCGATTCTGAAACATCGCTCTCTATCCACTAGCCAGGACTTCCACTGGCTTTTGAAATTTTATCAAACGCTGCTCACACACTTTTCGCCCTTAAGGACTAGAAACTTATGAGGCTGTTTGACATTTTGATAAATTGGGAGACACATCCCAGCTGTGCAAGTTAATAAAAGTACTTAGCAGTAAATGAATACATAAATAAAAGACAGCGCCCAGAAAAGGAATGTGCCGCAATTCAGAAAATAAGCATAAGCATAAGCATTTTATTGTCATTGTGCACGCACAACGAAATTTACAGCAGCATTCCTCGATGCACACGATTTCAGACTCATACCCCATTCTCACTTTCCCCTTCCTCCACCCATCCCTACACAGCCCCAAACACATCAACACGAAGCCGCAGAGTTCAGCATAGGCACTGCTCTAGAGTAGAAGCTGTCTCTAAGCCTCTTTGTCCTAGTTTTGATGGACCTGTATCGTCTGCCGGATGGTCACAGTTCAAAAAGAGAGTGTGCTGGATGAGACGGGTGTCTCAGAATATTTTGGGCTTTCTTCAGGCTTCGGGCATTATAGAGTTCTTCCAAGGAGGGGAGAGGGCAGCCGATAATCCTCTGAGCAGTAGTGATCACCCTTTGGAGCGCCTTCCTATCTGCCACTGTGCAACTGGAGAACCATACACAGATGCAGTAGGTTAAGACACTCTCTATAGCACAGCGGTAAAAGGACACCAGGAGTTTTCCATCCAGTTGTTGTTTCCTTAAAAGTCTCAGATAGTACAGTCTTTGCTGGGCCTTCTTAACCACCGCGGCAGTCTGTACGCCCCAGGTCAGGTCCTCTTTAATCATGACGCCCAGAAATTTAAAACTAGCCACCCGCTCTACTTGATCTCCATTTATAGTCAAGGGCTGAATTTCTGAGCTATTCCTTCTATAGTCCACTATAAGCTCCTTTGTCTTGTTAGTATTAAGAACCAGGTTATTTTCCCTGCACCATGAGAGCAGTCGGTCCACCTCACTCCGATAGGCAGACTCATCCCCTCCAGAGATGAGCCCCACCACTGTTGTGTCATCGACAAATTTGATAATGGTGTTACTATGATAGACAGGAGTACAATCATATGTATAAAGGGTGAACAATAAAGGACTCAACTCACAGCCCTGTGGCGTTCCCATATTTAGAGTAAGAACTGAGGAAACCCGATTTCCCAGTCTAACCCTCTGGGAACGTCCAGACAAGAAGTCCCTAATCCACAAACAGATTGAATGTGAGAATGAAAAAGACCTCCCTGGCATTAAAAAAAAAACCCTGAACTCATGACAAAATGCCCCTACGCACAGAATAGGTGTTCTTCTGCATCCTGAAATCCTGATAACTCCCAACATAGAGTTTCAGCAGAGGAGTATGCCTGTTGTAACTCTGCCTTGCGCTACTTCCTTCCAGCTAGGAGTCACGCTCTAAATTAATGCAGAAATGTGGGGGTAAGGTATTGTCGAAAGCTTTTCTGGAGTAAGGCGCGGGGTAAGAAACGTGGGGGTAAGGCTTTTCTGAGCGGCTGTCATGCAAATCCTGACACACCCGGAAAAAAACAAAACTTTCAGGATGTGTGAGAAAAGAGTGCCCCCAACATTAAATTCGGAAGAAAGCAAACCTTGGATTTCAGGAAGACACTCCACACTCTGGAAACCCCATGAACAAGCCCTTTTCCCATTCAAGCAGCAAAAACTACACATTTCCTCCAAGCTTGTAATGTGAAATATTTCCATGTGTGTATACACACACACACACACACTTTAATCAAGCTTCACAAGAAGACGGGAACGAGAGGAAGTGAGTTCAATCCATCTGCAAATATAATTAAACTCTGCGCCGCGAAGATTTCATCACTAATTTTCTCGTCGTATTACCTCAGTGACAAATTACAATGTAACTCCGCTCCATCCTTGGCAACGTTATGCATAATGCATCTGACAAATAGCAGGGATGAGAAAGATTATGTTCAGAGCCCCGCAGTGAGTAAATTAAATGTAGGTGCTGCAAAGTGAATTGAAACACATATTGGACTTCTCACGCGGCTGAGTTTAATATTCGCTAACAGACTGGAGGTCTTCTTGGGAACGTTGGCGGATTCTGCCCAGGCAACAGAAGCGGGTTAAAGGGACCTGTGTTGCCAAATGCCGCCGTTCGGATGGTCATCTGGGTTCGCTGGGATCCCGCACCAGGGGGTGGCATGGTTAGTACAGGAAACTGTGTTTTCCTCTGAACCACACACCTGAGAATCCCCCCACCCGAGAATCTCCCCCACCCACTTACTGGCACAACCTGTGTATTAGAAAATCCACTCTAATGGCGGCTGCCTGGGGAATCCACCTTCATTCATTCATTTACTGGACTTGTACCCCGCTCTCCCTCGTAGGGCTCAGAGCAGCTAACAACCAATAGATAACAACAAATAACAGACCAATAAATATGAACATCAAACAGCAAATATGAACAATAAATAAATTATGTTTTAATGTTTGTTTTAACCTGTTGTGAACAGCCCTGAGCCCTCAGGGGGAGGGCGGTATATAAAACTAATAGATAGATAGATTAGATAGATTAGATAGATAGATAGATAGATAGATAGATAGATAGATAGATAGATAGATAGATAGATAGATAGATAGATAGATAGATAGATAGAGAGATAGATAGATAGAGAGAGAGAGAGAGAGAGAGAGAGAGAGAGAGAACCCCAAAACCATAATCCCAGTTTTCAATAATCAAACATCACTAAACATAACATATTGACAATATAAACGGAATAGCAATGAGCAAAAACGTAACACATGGCATAAAATATAACCACATCATACACATAATAATATAATAATAAGATAACAGCTTGACATCAGAACAGCAAAATGTCAGCAATCATATAGCAACAAGCACGAGATCACAGCAAGTCACAACCCCACAACATAATACGTCTCAACATTATAATACAGTGGTACCTCGGTTTTCGTCGATAATTCTTCCGAAACGAATCGACGAACACCGAAATGGACGAAAACCGAGGCACCATTTCCCATAGGAATCAATGTAAATCCAATTAATCCGTCGGAGGCTCTCCAAAAAATGCCTCCAACAGATTAATTGGCTTCCTCAACCCCCAGCCAGCTGGGAGGCAGAGGGAGCTCCTTATTTGGGCAGTGACATCAGGGGGTGTCACTGCCCAAATAAGGAGCTCCTTCTGCCTCCCGGCTGGGCTTCCTCAAACCCCAGCCGTTTTCGGTTTTCGTGGACTTTTTCTGGGCCAATTTTTTCTGTGTTTGAGGATGAAAACCGAGGCAATCGACGAAAACTGAGACAAACTTTGCCCAGAAAAAGTCCACGAAAACCGAAACCGACGAAAACCGTAGACAAGGATAACCAAGGTACCGCTGCATCTGAACAGCAAAATCTAACAATAATATCTAAACAACAAAAATCAACAGGTAACAATATCCCCATTACATCATAACATAAGCAAACAAAGATGGTGGCCCCGAAGGGAGGGAATAGAACTCTTCCTGCTTGCCCTAATTTGCACAGGCAAGCAGGAAGTGACTGAAACTCAGATTGAAAGGGAAAAGTCGGTAATTTAGCGACTTTTGTTTAACTCGGGTTCAGCCATATATAACGGGTCAGAAGCATGTGGGAAGCGAGTTTTGCCTCATAATGCTTTTTTAAAAGGGCCAGAACCCGTTATACTTGGCCTGTACGGAGTCACCCTTGGCGCCACAGTAAATATTTCTTTATTGAGGGTGAGAAATGCAAGCTGGACTGAGAAAAATGGATTTTTGGATATACCCAAAACGGGAGCCCTGCTGTAAAACAGGTGCTTGTAGATCATTCTGCACGAGCCAAATGCAATGGCGTAGGAGGTTAAGAGCTCGTATATCTAATCTGCAGGAACCGGGTTTGATTCCCAGCTCTGCCGCCTGAGCGGTGGAGGCTTCTCCTGCAGGAGAGAAAGGGGGGATATAAATCCAAACTCCTTTTCCTCCTCCTCCTCCTCTTCCTCTTCCTCCTCTCCTCCTCCTCCTCCTCCTCCTCCTCCTTCTTCTTCTTGGCAGGTGGCAGCCATGAGGTCGAGGTAGATGACGGCACACAATTGAGATGATTGAAATAATGGGACTCAACTGGGTTTGATTTTCCACCTCTTGTTTCAGCTATTACTCTCCTTAGGAGAGCAGCAGTGGCGTAGTGGCTAAGAGCAGTGGCTAAGAGCAGGTGCACTCTGATCTGGAGGAACCAGGTTTGATTCCCAGCTCGGCCGCCTGAGCTGTGGAGGCTTATCTGGGGAATTCGGATTAGCCTGTACACTCCCACACACGCCAGCTGGGTGACCTTGGGCTAGTCACAGCTTCTCGGAGCTCTCTCAGCCCCACCGACCTCACAGGGTGTTTGTTGTGAGGGGGGAAGGGCAAGGAGATTGTAAGCCCCTTTGAGTCTCCTGCGGGAGAGAAAGGGGGGATATAAACCCAAACTCTTCTTCTTCTTCTTCTTCAATGGGTTCAGGCCCTTTTCAAAAGCGTTATGAGGGAGAATACCTTTCAGGATACCCGTTTAAACCCAGTGCAAATCCACAAGAGTGATGCGCCCCCATCTCCCAGTTTCGAACATTCGAGCAAACGGGTTTTCGGAGCAGTGAAAGTAAACGAAAGTTGAATAAAATGGGGATCGCCGTTGGAGTAGACCTGCTTAGGATCACTCCCTAGAAAGCCTGCTTTGTGGACTGACTGGATCATAATCCCTCTGGCTACACAAACCATTCCCAATCAGGTGAGCCTTTCCTTCTTCCTGTCCTTGGATAATGACTTTGAGGCCTTCCACCGTCCAGGGGTCCAAGGACCATTATTTATTCTGCAGCGGCCGTCCGGTATTGTTCCAAGTCTGTCCCTTCCACCAAAAATAAACCTTTTTATGCACGGCTTTAAAAAGTGCAGAGAGACTTCGTGCTTTCAGATGTATTCCCCGGTGCTCCGCCGTGACCTCACGTGACCTCCATTACTCACGAATCCCCCAGACGAATCCTTAAAAGGCAGACTTGCAATTACAGACCTTCATGCTCATTTGTTTGCTCGGGGCAGGGTGGTCTGAATACATCCGGACCAAAAAAAAAGAAAGAAAGAAGCCCAGGATTAATTTGTGAGGAAAGGGGCTCTCTCCTTTTTTTGTCGCTTCCCTTCCTAAAATTATTATCGTGATCCCCCTTTGCTTAAACTTGCAAATCCCCCTCTTATCCGAAGGGGACTCGGGACTCTCGTAAGCTTTGTGAATTCGGCGGCGCGGTGTTCCCAGCCTTGGATTTAAAGCCGCTTCAGAGCAAGGGGAAAGGGGCTCATCTGCATTATAAAACTAACCATGCCCCTCTTGAGAAGATTTCTAGTGTTGTGAGACCTTCAGGAAGAGAAAAACCGGGGAGGGGGGGGGGAGAGAGAATGCGCTTTTCGGACATCTGCTTCCTGATGCCTCTGCCGCAAAAGTGGAGTGGTGAAAAAGGAGATGGGAAGAAGGCGGGTGGCCCACAAATGTGGGGGTTGGAGATCTTTAATCCTCAGAGAGCTGGAAGCTGTGGGTGGCAAAAGGAGTCGCATGATTTTTTCAACCACGCATCGCCGTCTGCGGGTGAGTAAGTTCTCGACATCGGTATTTTGTTAACGGACACATGAAGGGAACCGCACAACCGTTATCTCCACTGCATTTTTTAGTCCCAATGTTAAAAATGTCTCGCGCATAAAAAGATAGCATTACCACACCCTAAAGTGCTACCTTTCCACATACAAGCCAGTGGTAGGATGCAGCAGTTGTTTGCGCTCATGAGGGAGGGTTAAAGAGCTTGTGTATCTAATCTGGAGGAACCGGGTTTGATTCCCAGCTCTGCCGCCTGAGCTGTGGAGGCTTCTCTGGGGAATTCAGATTAGCCTGTGCACTCCCACACACGCCAGCTGGGTGACCTTGGGCTAGTCACAGCTTCTCGGAGCTCTCTCAGCCCCCCCCCACCTCACAGGGTGTTTGTTGTGAGGGGGGAAGGGCAAGGAGATCGTAAGCCCCTTTGAGTCTCCTGCAGGAGAGAAAGGGGGGATATAAATCCAAACTCTTCTTCTTCTTCTACAAGGAACTGGACTGTTTGGATTTTTTAAAAAATGTTAGGGTGTTATGTCTCATTTGGTTGCTCTTAATAAAGATATTAGGTGGAATGTTTGGATTTCACTGTAGGATTGACATGGCTGCTAACCATGTCTGTGTTCAAACACAGTCAAATATGAAGTGGTACAGTCCTGAACAGGTTCTGGTACAGTCCAGAGCAGGCTCTGTCATCTTGCTTTCTGTCAGCACCTGGCTGATGGAACAAAGGACGTCAGTACGAGTTAAGGAGGATGGGAATTCTTTGATGCAGGACAGGGCGATCATTTTGAGTGTACACACTGTGTTTACAGTGGCATGTAGTTCTACCAATTCAGTTATTAAAAAACAATAAATGGTTTGAGGGAAACATTTTTACTGACCTACACCAGGAAGGGCAATCTTCCAGCTGAAATCAAAATGTGTCACGAATAACACTTCAGAAAACGCCTCAAATTGCAGAATTATTACTCCATCACATGCAGTGGGTCTAAATCAATGTGCTAAAATGGGGGGAAAGATGCAAATTCTGCCCCCACCAGGTCAGCCGCTATGTTTTCAGGATGAGAAAAGCGGTTGTCGCAGTAGACTGTTAAAACACTATTGTGAACAAACGAGGCCTTTGTTACGGAGCATTCAAACTTCGTGGAGGAAACGTTGTGGCGGACAAGACAACACACTTTCATAAGACTGGGCCTCATTGTGCCTTCCACAGCCATTCAAAGATCCACACGAAACCCCTCTTAAAACCAGACCTGCACTCACACACATATAAGTGATCCTCCATTTACTCCCGACTGTAAACTATTCCAATTGTCTTAATTGGATTCCAAACGATGGTATTTTAGGTTTGCAGCATGCGGAATCGCACTGTCAAAATGTCACTTATACACAATAAACCACTACCACCACCTTCGACATCAAGACAGATGAACACGCAGTAGTTTTGTGGCTGGTTTTGTTGTAGTTGAGGGCCAGGATGAGCAACCACAGGGGCAGGTGGAACAACTATAAGAAAAGCATATCTCATAATTATGTGGACGTGGTTAAAAATGCTAAAAACACAATCCTCGTTTGTCTGTTCATTCCAGTACCTGGTTGGCAGTAATTTCATGCCAGTGTATTAGTGGAGTCACTGACATAACATTCAGTGGGGCTTCTTTTGGTGCAAAGCGCTATGAAAAGGGCATGCAGATTTTTCGCCTTGATTTCTTGGGATACATAATCTTCTCTCTCACCTCTGTACAGCACCAAAGAACTAGGAAGCATGATAGGCTCCAGGAAATCCCAGGCTGGGGGTGGGTGCTTGCCTGATCGGGGGGCCCCTGTGGAATGCGTGCTGGCAGGGAAGACGTCCGGGATGGGACATGAAGAAGAAGTGGAGGAGGAGGAGGAGGAGGAGGAGGAGGAGGAGGAGGAGGAGGAGGCGGCGGCGGCCTGTGGGGCTACACTTTTGATGGGGGCTACACTTTTGAGCGTCCATAACTTTGGACCCCCTAAACCAAACTTCACCAAACTTGGGGACTATCATAAAGGAGTACTTGTATGATACCCTGAAATTTTGGTGACAGTAGCTCTAAAACTGTGCCCCCTGCATAGTGTCACCCAAAGAAAGTTCTCCCCAAGATTCCTGTGCTCTGTTGCACATGGCTGGCTGGCTCCATTTGCAGCCAATGGGAAATTTCTGGTGGGATGATACTATGGAGTGCACATTCTTCATAGGATAAACCCATGCACCTCTAGAAACTTTCAGGGTGTCTTCCAGGAGAGTCTCTTCCATGGCCCCATCCAGGGTTCTGGTGACACGTTGCTCTCCAAAGGGGGTTCGAAATGTTGTGGGTAGGGTCCATCTCCCTGCGTCCCCATAAGCTTAAGAGTTCCTCAAAGCCTGGATTGGTGTCATCCAGAGACTCTCCTGAAGATGCCACCCTGAGCTACGTTTTGGTGGGATCTGTACCTTGATTAAATGTGCAGCCCCACAGCCCTCCACCTGGAAATTCCTCTCGATGTGACAGCAATGCAGGAGGTCACTGCAGAACAAAAGAATCTTGGAGGCAGAATTTTTTGGGGGTGCCTGCAGGGGCGCATTTTTAGACATATCAGCACCAAAGATATTTCCAGGGTATCATCCAAGGTTTAGGGGGACCAAAGTTATGGGACCCCTCAAGATGGTGGCCCACCATCTCCCTTAGCTCCCATTGGAAAACAATGGGGGATAGGGGGCCCTTAACTGAGGGAGTCTATAACTTTGGCCCCCCTGAGCCAAGCTGCACCAACCTGGGGAGGAATTGTCATCGGGGCAGTCTCCTGATGATCTCACCCCGAGGGAATTTGGTGCCACTACGCTTCTAAAGGAATTCTCCTTGGTTGCATGTTTCACTGCTCCTTGCACATGAAGCCTGCTGGAGTGAGTGAGCGATGAAACACGCTAATGAAGAGCCAGCATTTTAAAGCTAGTGACAGCAGAAATTTCAGGGAGTATTATCAGGAGACTGTCCTGATGATACCCCCCCAAGGAAGTTTGGTAGCAGTTTGGTTCAGGGGAGCCAAAGATTATGGACTCTGCGCCAAAGGTGTGAGTCCCCATCCCCTATCATCAGCTCCCATTTGCAAAACAATGGGGAGATAGTTGCACCAATCTCCTTTTGAGGGTCCATACCTGAACTCAAACTGGCACCAAACTTGTTGGGCATCATCAGGACAAAGTCACCTGATGATTACCTCGATAATTTGGTGCTGATACATCTCAAAAAATGCGTCCCCTGCAGGCACCCCTGGAAATTCTGCTCCGAAGATTCCTTGCGTTTCTGGGCAGTGACTTAGGCTGTATTTGCTGTCAATAGGGGAAATTTCTGGTAGAGGGGGGCTGTGAGGGTGCACACTTTCACCGAAGGTATGGTGCATGTCAAAGACTTTCAGGGGTATCTTTCAGGGAGAGTCTCTGGATGTATCACCATCCAGGTTTGGGGAACTTTGCTTCAGGGGGTTTAATTCTATGGGAACCAAAAAGGGTAGGGCCCATCTCCCACTGCCCCCTGAAGCAAAGTTCCCCAAACCTGGATGGTGTCATCTAGAGACACTCCAGAAGATACCCTGAAAGTTTTGTGGGTTTACCATGAGAAATATGCACTCCACATTTGTAGATGTATCGGTACCAAAATTTCAGGGTATCATCAGGAGACTGTCCTGATGATACCCTCCAGGTTTGGTGCAGTTTGGTTCAGGGGGGCCAAAGTTATGGACCTTCAAAAGGGTAGTCCTCATCTCCTTCGTTCCCATTGGAAAGAATGGGGGATAGGGGCACCCCTTTTGGGGGTCCATATCTTTGGCCCCCCTACACCAAACTGCACCAAACTTGGGGGATATCATCAGGACAGTCTCTTGATGATATCCTGAAATTTTGGTGCTGATATGTTTTAAAATGCGCCTCCTGCATGCCAAAACATGGAAAAACACCAAAAAATAAAAACGCAATTCGGCTGGTGATCCAAATCCCATGGATTCGGATCTGATAGGATTCGGACAGCTCAGATTCGGACCCTGCTCATCCGAATCAGTGCAGATTCGGTAAAAATCCAGATTTGGACTGTCCGAATCTCCAACCCTATTTGGGAATCATAGAGTTCTTCCAAGGAGGGGAGAGGGCAGCCGATAATTCTCTGTGCAGTAGTGATCACCCTTTGGAGCGCCTTCCTATCCGCCACTGTGCAACTGGAGAACCATACACAGATGCAGTAGGTTAAGATAATGAGGTCGGACCTGCGAGATGCCAGGCCGAGCATGGGTCAGGCCTGACAGCTAGGCACTGCCAAGACCACTGCCCTGTTGCGTGTCGCTAGCCAACCTCTCTGTCCCAATCCTTTGCCAACTCTGCTGCTGTTAATTAGGGTGCTCTACTGCAATGAAATCCTGGCTAGTTCCCCCCACCACCACCACCAAACAAAACCCTGCGGCCTCTAGGGCCATTGTTCCCTTCCAGTGATCTGTGAAAACGGAGCCATTCAGCTCGGCGGCAGAGGTGGCGGCATCAAAGGGACATTACTGGGGTGGAGGGGGGCGTCACTCTCGGCCTTGACAAAAAGCGGCCGTTAATCAAGGGAGGATGGAGAGGTGCGGCTTATTCATTCCATCTCCTCTTAGAGGCAATGGGGGAGGGGGAAAGAAAAGGACCCCAAAGGCCTTGGAGGTGCCAGGGCTGGAGGAAAGGAATCGGTAGAGAGAAGAGGTCACTATGTCATAAGAAAAGCCCTGTCGGATTGCATCTGGCCAGCATCTAGTCCAGGGGTCCAGCATCTAGTCCAGGTGTCTCCAATACTAGAACCAGGGGGCATTCATTGAAAAAGCTGGGGGGAAGAATTAGGACTAATAAAAGGAAACACTTCTTCACGCAACGTGTGATTGGTGTTTGGAATATGCTGCCACAGGAGGTGGTGATGGCCACTAATCTGGATGGCTTTAAAGGGGGCTTGGACAGATTTATGGAGGAGAAGTCGAATGATGGCTACCAATCTTGATCCTCTTTGATCTGAGATTGCAAATGCCTTAACAGACCAGGTGATCGGGAGCAACAGCCGCAGAAGGCCCTTGCTTTCACATCCTGCATTTGAGCTCCCAAAGGCACCTGGGGGGCCTCTGCGAGTAGCAGAGTGCTGAACTAGGTGGACTCTGGTCTGATCCAGCTGGCTTGTTCTTATGTTCTTAACCTGTGAGTCTCCAGATGTTCATGGACTACAATTCCCATCAGCCCCTGCCAGCATGGCCAATTGTCCATGAACATCTGGAGACACGCAGGTTGCTGACCCCTGAATTCTAGTCCAATCTCAAAAACCAATGCTTCTGCAAAGCCCATGAACGCGATCATGCTCTCTTGCACTCTCCCTACCACCTGGCATTTAGAGGTACATTGCTTCTGAGGATGGAGGTTCCAGTTAGTTGTCATGGCTCACAGCTCTTGAACCCCAAGGAAAACCTAAGATGTGACCGCTTTGTATATTTTAGGTATTTACTGCACTTACAACCCGCCTTCCCCACCTTTCATTGCAATATGAGCTTTCCTGAGCCGCAACTCCCTTCTCTGAATATCTGAAGAAGTGAGCTGTGACTCACAAAAGTTCATTCTCAAATACATGTCTTTTAATACCCTAGGATGTAGTTCATCAGGCCCAGGAGCTTTTCGGAATTCCTCCCCGCACGTCCTCGCTATTTGCTCGAGTTCCTCTTTGGTGATTTCCCTCTTTTTCCATTTCTTGTACATGTCCCTTTTAAATCTCAGCTCAGTTGAAAGGTTTTTAGACATCCACCCTGGTTTCCTGAGACACCTCTCACTTTTCCTCCTCCACAGAACTGTTTGTGCCTTCAAAATCTCACTTTTAAGAAACTTCCGTCCTTCTCTTAGTAAAATTCCTGGAAACCAGCCGGATCCTTACCCAGTGAACATAAATTTACTGAAATCAAGCTTTCTTAAAAGTTCGGGCCGGGAGTTCTGCAATTCCGTGCGGCTCTCCAGATGTTCATGGACTCACAAATCCCATCATGTAGCCAAGCCATGCGCTTGGCAGGAGCTGATAGGATTTTGTAGTCCACAAGCTATCTGGAGGAACCGGGAGGCCTGGGACCCTTCGATCTAAAACCCGTGAGTGGCCGAGACCTTTGGCACTCCAGATGGATCTTTATGGACTACAATTCCCGCCAGCCCCTACCAGCATGGCCCAATTGGCCATGCTGGCAGGGCTGATGGGAATTGCAGAAATAAATGCTAGTCTGGAAGTCTCAGAATTCTCCCTCACCACTGGTCTAGAATGTGAGTATGATTTTGCTTTCCTCTGTATAACAAACTCCAGGAGGACATGGTCACTGCCACCTAAGGAGCCTACCACTTCCACCCCATTAACCAGGTCATCGTTGTTGGTTGGGGGGGAGATCTAAAATAGACAGTCCATTTGTTACCTCGCCCACCTTCTGACCACTGAAATTGTCTGCAAGGCCAGTGAGGAATTTGTTGGACCTGGGCAAGGTTTGACTTCCAGTCTTGAAGGCATCACTGGACTTGTGTTTTTATTTTGTTACGATGGACGGTCACGGATGCTCCTTTGCGACCCAAATATTTGGCTGTCCTCTTAGATTTGGCACCCCACCCTCTTGACCGTTTCGGGCTGCTTGCTCAAACCCAAACGATGGTGCCCCCTTGCCCACTCGGTTCATGTTTTTCACAGACGACTCCTCTCTGCCCCCTTAAGAAGGAGAAGAGAAGAAGAGTTTGGATTTATATCCCCCCTTTCTCTCCTGCAGGAGACTCAAAGGGGCTGACAATCTCCTTGCCCTTCCCCCCTCACAACAAACACCCTGTGAGGTGGGTGGGGCTGAGAGAGCTCCGAGAAGCTGTGACTAGCCCAAGGTCACCCAGCTGGCGTGTGTGGGAGTGCACAGGCTAATCTGAATTCCCCAGATAAGCCTCCACAGCTCAGGCGGCAGAGCTGGGAATCAAACCCGGTTCCTCCAGATTAGATACACGAGCTCTTAACCTCCTACACCACTGCTGCTCCAACTTGGAAAGGCAGTGCAAGCAACTTGGAAAGGCAATGGCAAACCACCTCGTAAATGTAGTCTGCCTAGAAAATGTCGTAATGTGACCTCACGAGGTGCCTGCATCTTCATCTTTATACTGGCACTACAACCTGAAGTTGCTTTAATAGCCATTCCTTCTCCCCAGGGGAAACGGGCAACTGTAGTTCTACAGGTCTGGCTGCTTATTGTGAGAGCAGCAAGCCCAAAAGAGATGCCCCCATGGGATTCCTGAAGCTTGTAGATTTGCTGCCGCAGTAGCTGCTCTTTCCCAGTTTGAGGGGGAAAGGAACCACTTCCAGACCCTTCCACTTGAAATATGCTGACCTAAGTCTGCAGGCCGGCTACCTCAGCGCAAACCAGTTTTTAGATTGACTGAATGTCAACGGCTCCCTGGGAACCTCACCTTTGCAAGGGCATTTAACGCGCTTTGTTCGAAAACCTCTCCGCAGAACTTCGGTTTCCAGGAGGCTGCCATCAAATTGAATTAAAAACTGTATGGATTTTTTTTTTTTGCAACTTAAATTTGCCCGAGGCTATGTTGTCCCGAGTGCAGTCCAGGGAGCTCGGCCACAATCAGGCGCTATTCTTTGAACTGAAATTGAACTGAAATATGTTGGGCGTATTCTGCCTCAGCAACCTCTAGTGCACCTGTCTGCCATCCCGGAAATCTAGAGTGTAATCTCATTGGTACGGAGGCCTCTCTTTTCCCCCATCCTGCCCTACCAAGCATTTCCTGCATCAGTAGTTCACTGGATATTTGTAGCTGTGCTGATAGCATCTTATATTTACTGCTTATATTTATATATTATGTATTTATATATTATAGCCTCTTATATTTATATTATAGGAGGAGCAGTGGCGTAGTGGCTAAGAGCAGGTGTACTCTAATCTGGAGGAACCGGGTTTGATTCCCTGCTCTGCTGTCTGAGCCGTGGAGGCTTATCTGGGGAATTCAAATTAGCCTGTGCACTCCCACACATGCCAGCTGGGTGACCTTGGGCTAGTCACAGTTATTCAGAGCTCTCTCAGCCCCACCCGCCTCACAGGATGTTTGTTTGAGTGGGGAAGGGAAAGGAGTTTGTAAGCCCCTTTGAGAGAAAGGGGGGATAGAAATCCAACTTATTGTCGAAGGCAATCCGATTCTCCTTCTTCTCCTCCTCCTCCTCCTCGTTCTCTTTCTCCTTCTCCTTCTTCATATATATATTATAGCATCTCATATTTACAGCATCTTATATTTACCAAACTGGGCTTAAGAGATGTCTGGTTGCTCTTCCCCTACCAATCGCAGCGTATGGTTTTAACTGCGGCTTTACATAATTTGCACCAATCGACTTGGCCGTAGCAAAGAAAGAGGGGGGGGGGTCATCTGGTTTTGCCCCCGGGATCACTCACTGAGTGGCTCCCATTAAGTCTGAACCTGGGATCTTCCTGGTTCCCAGCCTCCGCCGCGCTGGCTGGAGCAGATGGCCTCTTGAAGGGTGCTTAAAAAACCGCCACCCCTTTCTGCTTTTCTCTTTGTCCCTCCCATTGTCCGGGACTGAATGGAGGGCGGCTGAAAGCGAAAGCCTGCTTGCTTTGGCGGAGCCTAGGAGATGTTGCTTAAATGATGCGGATTTTCAAGGGTGGCTGAAGAGAGGCCCGGCTTGCATCTTTGAGAGGAGCAGAGAATATTCTCTTGTGCTGTCACGCACAACGGGTGCCTTATTTGCCTGCAGACCTCCTTTGGGGGTGGGGTGGGATGCGTGTGGTTTTTTCCCCATTTCCCTTCTCATCCTGCTAAAATAGGGTAGAGAAGAGGGCATTCCACTGTTTCCGTCCCCCTCTCTTTCTCAAGGATCCCGCGCAGAAAAGTCCTCCTGGGAAACGGAACAAAGGTATTCCTGTGCTTTCTCCCAGAGCGGGAGAAGAGAACCACTGAGAAAACACCCCGGCCAGTGGCGTAGGAGGCTAAGAGCTCGTGTATCTAATCTGGAGAAACCGGGTTTGATTCCCCGCTCTGCCGCCTGAGCTGTGGAGGCTTATCTGGGGAATTCGGATTAGCCTGTACACTCCCACACACGGCAGCTGGGTGACCTTGGGCTAGTCACAGTTCTTCAGAGCTCTCTGAGCCCCACCCACCTCACAGGGTGTTTGTTGTGAGGGGGGAAGGGCAGCTCCTCCTCTTCTCTTCTTCTTCTTCTTTACCCAGTGGTGGGATCCAAAAATTTTAATAACCGGTTCCAATGGTGGTGGGATTCAAACAGTGGCGCCGCCGCACACACACGCACCTCCAGTCCCTATTAGGCAGGGAGGTTGCTTTAGTAACCCCTTCTCGGCACTCAGAAAAAATTAGTAACCACTAATTACGCAGCAGTGGCATAGTGGCTAAGAGCAGAGGCTAAGAGCAGGTGCACTCTGATCTGGAGGAACTGGGTTTGATTCCCAGCTCTGCCGCTTGAGTTGTGGAGGCTTATCTGAGGAATTCAGATTAGCCTGTGCACTCCCACACACGCCAGCTGGGTGACCTTGGGCGAGTCACAGCTTCTCGGAGCTCTCTCAGCCCCACCTACCTCACAGGGTGTTTGTTGTGAGGGGGGAGAAGGGCAAGGAGATTGTAAGCCCCTTCGAGTCTCCTACAGGAAAGGGGGGATATAAATCCAAACTCTTCTTCTTCTTCTTCTTCTTCTTCTAGAGAAGTGGTGAGAACTGGTTGGATCCCACCTCTGACTTTACCCCAGAAATCTGGGAACTCATCTCGGAAGGACGGAAGGCTCCCTCAACCTCGAGCGGGCGACCTGAAACCGACACCTGTCAGGTTGAATTCTGATCAGGAGCAGACTTTTGACGGCAGCCGGTCAGTTTCCCGCTCTGAGCCACGGGGTCAGCCTGCCCAGACAAAAAGAAGGAGGCTCCACCGCTCTCCGAGGCAGTGAATTCAACTGTCCAACCGTTCTGACAGTCAGAAAGTTCTTCCTAATGTTTAGGTGGAATCTCTTTTCCTGCACCTTGAACCCATGACTCCATGTCCTAGTCTCTAGAGCAGCAGAAAACAAGTTTGCTCCCTCTTCGACATGGCATCCCTTCAAATGTTTAAACATGGCTATTTTATTTATTTTTATTTATTTATTTATGGGATTTTTATACCGCCCAACCCCCGAAGGGCTCTGGGCAGTGTACAACACAAACTTCATATAACATGTACAAGCAAACCCCATTAATTAATTAATGTAAATATAAATTTAAAATTTGAAATTTAAAACATTTAAAACACAGCGGTAAATTCAATAAAATGGCGTCAGCAATAACCCCAATTAAACCCTCCCAAAGAGGGGGAAACAGAAGAAAAAGTGGGTCCCCTAGATGACAAGGGGGCTCCGAAACCGGAGGAATGGAAGGGGCACCTCATCAGTGGCTGGACGCTCCAAAAGTCCGGTGGAACAACTCAGTCTTGCAGGCGCTGCGGAATTCACCAAGGTCCCGCAGGGCCCAGACAGCTGGAGGAAGAGTGTTCCACCAGGCAGGGACCAAGGCAGAGAAGGCCCTGGCCCGAGTGGAGGCCAGCCGCATCATTGAGGGGCCAGGAACCACCAGTAAATTGGCCTCTGCTGAATGCAGAGGCCGAGTAGGGACATATGGGGTAATGCGGTCCCCTTAACCTACGCTTCTCCAAACTAAACATCTCCAGCTCCCTAAGTCTCTCTTCGTAGGGCACGGACTCTAGGCCTTTTCCCATTTTGGTTGCCCTCCTCTGGCCCCGTTCTAGCTTGTCAATATCCTTCTTGAATTGCGGTGCCCAGAACTGTACACAATATTCCAGGTGAGGTCTCACCAAGGCAGAATAGAGAGGTACAGTTACACCCCTCGATCTTGACCCTGTACTCCTATTGATACAGCTCAAAATCACATTGGCTTTCTTGGCTGCTGCATCACACTGCTGACTCACGTTCAGTTTGGGGTCCATTAAGACTCCCTTTCACATGTAGCATTGTCAAGCCAGGTGTCACCCATCCAATATCTGTGCATTTCATTTTTTTCCCCCTGCCTAAACGTAGAATCTTACATTTATCTCTGTTGAAATTCATTTGGTTAGCTTTGGCCCAGCTCTCTAATCTGTCCAGATCCTTTTGAATCCTGCCCTTGGTCCTCCAGGGGAATTAGCTACCCCTCCTAATTTCTTTTCCTACTTGAGGCTGGGGAGAAAAACCTAATTATATGAAGACTGCCCTGCTGAGGTTAATGCCTCCTTGATTTCACTGCAAGAGTTAAAGAAGATGGATGGCCAGGAGTTCATCAGCGGCACAGTTCCGTGGATAAATTTCCCTGGAGCCTTCTATAAATGACTGGAGGATGCCCACTCAAGCAGCAGCTATCTCAGGAAAGTGAAGGGGATTAATTTAAACCAGGACTTTACAGCTGTAGAGGACCTGGAAGACGAAACCAATGCGCTAGCAGAGGGGTGGCCAACCTATGGCGCTCCAGATGTTCATGGACCACAATTCCCATCAGCCTCTGCCAGCATGGCCAATTGGGAATTGTAGTCCATGAACATCTGGAGCGCCATAGGCTGGCCACCCCTGCGTCTAGCACAAAACCTCGCCGCCATCGCCCACGGGGCATAGAATCATAGAGTTGGAAGAGACCCCAAGGGCCATCAAGTCCAACCCCCTGCAATGCAGGAACACACAATCAAAGCAATCCTGACATATGTTCATCCAGCCTCTGTTTAAAAACCTCCAAAGAAGGAGACTCCGCCACTCTCCGAGGCAGTGAACTCCACTGTCGAACAGCCCTGACGGTCAGAAAGTTCTTCCTAAGGAGCAGCAGTGGCGCAGGAGGTTAAGAGCTCATGTATCTAATCTGGAGGAACCGGGTTTGATTCCCAGCTCTGCCGCCTGAGCTGTGGAGGCTGATCTGGGGAATTCAGATTAGCCTGTACACTCCCACACACGCCAGCTGGGTGACCTTGGGCTATTCACAGTTCTTCTGAGCTCTCTCAGCCCCACCTACCTCACAGGGTGTTTGTTGTGAGGGGGGGAAGGGCAAGGAGATTGTAAGCCCCTTTGAGTCTCCTGCAGGAGAGAAAGGGGGGATATAAATCCAAACTCTTCTTCTTCTTCTTAGATGGCCTCATCCTCTTTATTTGAATATTTATATCCGGCTTTTCTCTTAACAGGAATCCAAATAGTGGCGTCCATCTTCATTCCCCCCTCCTCCATTTTATGCTCACAAGCCTGAGAGGAAGATTAAATGGAGAGCGGCTGACGGGCCCCAGATAAGACAGCGCATTTTCAGTGGAGACTGCGGTTTCAAACATGAGTAACCTACAGCATAATCTGGCAATCTAACCACTATACCAGTGATGGCGAACCTATGGCACGGGTGCCAAAGGTGGCACTCGGAGCCCTCTCTGTGGGCACACACAGAGTTCATCATGTGGGGGAGAATCGCGCCTCCCCTGCACACACATCTAGGCTGACCTGGGCTGCTGGGCTCGATTATTAGCCTTAAACCTAAGACCTAGTTTTGGCGAAGCAGTATAGGTAACCCTGTTAAGCGCTGTTAAACCCCACTGATTTTCATGCAAAGAACTAGAGCGCGATCCTTTACCTGGGAGTAAGCTCAGTTGCTGGCAATGGGGCTTGCTTCTGATTAAACCCTCCTAGGGTCATGATTCACCCGCTCAAAAAGTAGCACGGTTGCTTCAAAGCAAAGCCACCTTCTACCAGCAAGCTTACTCCCGAGTAAGGCACGCCTCGGAGCCAACCATTTTTTCTAAACTAAAACCTTAGTATTCAGGTTCAATTGCCGTGTTGGCACTTTGCGATAAATAAGCGGGTTTGGGGTTGCAGTTTGGGCACTCGGTCTCGAAAAGGTTCGCCATCACTGCACTATACCATACTGGTTCTCACCATGCGAGAAAGCCCTTGTTTGGAAATGTCAGAATGCTGAGGAAATTGAGAGCTGCAAAGAGACGGGAGGGGAAGATAAAAATAATTCAGAACACAAAATGTTGATTTTTTTCCAATCCACAAAAAAAAACCCTACGTGAAGCCCCCGTCCACAAGCTGCTCTTCTCTTGCACCATGCAAAAGGCACCACGTCACAGAGGAAGGTTTCACCAGTTGCTCTCAACACATGCCCAGAGACTCTCCACTGTCTAGGCATCCTAACAGTCAGGGCAGGAGATAATAACCAACAGGGAAATAATAAATGTGACCTCAAATGCAGGCAGTTCTTCAAGCGTATACTTTTACTAAATTAGGCAAACAAATGCATAATGCACTGCAAATTTCCTAAGCCGGGTGCATGCTGTCGGAAGGCACAGCGATGTTTCCAAAGCTGGGCTTTTGTTTATGTGGAGATCTAGCTTCTGCCGACAAGCACGGCCAGGCTTTGAAGAGTTAACCCTTCCAAATTTGGAGCAGGCTGGGCAGAACGACCCGGCAGAGTTTTTATGGGGCAATAAAATACAATATAGTCAGGTGGTGATTTATGAGCGGAAGGTGCAGGGAGACTCCCAAGAAACTGCGGCAAACGCTGGGGATCGGGGCCCTAAAGTCCCAATCAAGCCCAACATATACTTAGTTTAAGCTTTCTTACCATGCTCAGAACAGTGATATTTCTTAGAAGGTTCCCGTCATAGCCTAGGCGTCATAGCAGGGGCAATGATCCCCAATGGTCGACACTGCATTTGCCAGTGGATTTCCCAGAGCTAAACCTTGGAGGGAGCCCACCAAGGAGCAGCAGTGGCGTAGGAGGTTAAGAGCTCGTGTATCTAATCTGGAGGAACCGGGTTTGATTCCCAGCTCTGCCGCCTGGGCTGTGGAGGCTTATCTGGGGAATTCAGATTAGCCTGTACACTCCTACACACGCCAGCTGGGTGACCTTGGGCTAGTCACAGCTTCTCGGAGCTCTCTCAGCCCCACCGACCTCACAGGGTGTTTGTTGTGAGGGGGGAGGGGCAAGGAGATTGTAAGCCCCTTTGAGTCTCCTACAGGAGAGAAAGGGGGGATATAAATCCAAACTCCTCCTCCTCTTCTTCTTCTTCTGCTGCTGCTGCTTCTTCTTCTTTCATGGCAAACCACCTCTGCTTCTCTCTTGCCTTGAAGCCCCTTGCTGAGATTGCCGTAACTTGACAGCACTTTACACACACACACGTGCAGACACACACAAGAATCTTGGCCTCTTGA
This sequence comes from Sphaerodactylus townsendi, assembly GCF_021028975.2. NCBI lineage: Eukaryota > Metazoa > Chordata > Lepidosauria > Squamata > Sphaerodactylidae > Sphaerodactylus > Sphaerodactylus townsendi. Next base: position 2,860,475 of record NC_059441.1, read on the forward strand.
CTGCCTTCACACCCTGATCACACAGGGAAGACAAGGAGTTAACTGCGCTAGACCACATTTCTCCAAACACAGGTTTCACCTCCCCTCCAGAACTTTCTCCCTCTTTCTTTCCATCACACGAAGATTTCTGCAGAACAGAGATGTACTATTACGTCCCTCAATCTAGACCCGATACTCCTATTGATGACGCCCAGAATTGCATTGGCTGTCTTGGCTGCCGCGTCACACGGCTGGCTCGCATTCAGTTTGCGATCTAACATACTAACATAAAAATACAACCCACTACACATCTTCAATTGAGTTCCAGCTATCTCATCCTTGATTAAAAATTATCTCTAGGTTCATGCATAAATAATTAAGCTATTAATTCAATCATTATTTTTAATGATTACAAGCTACTGTTTTCTTTCGATTTCAAACCCTGCCCCTACTTCTCTACTTGAATGTTTTCAAAAGATATTCTGAAAGTAAAAGGTTTCCAGTTTTCTAAAAAATTGTTCAAACTATTATCTCTTAATGGGTGTTATCGATTTCGCCATTGCTGAAGATTCTTTCAGAATCCAGTCCTCTTCTGTTAGTATTTTATTGCCTCTCCATTTTTGCACGTATAAAGTCCTTGCTGCTGCCGTCATATATATAAATAGAGTTCTACGTTGCTTAGAAGAGTCCTCTCCCATAATTCCCAACCGAAAAGCCTCAAACTTTTACAAATCATCAACAGAAACTTTTGTACTTCCTTAAGTATCATATCCTCCAAAAAAATCTTAACATTATGTCCACCACATATTTTTAAAAGACCTCTCTAGCTGTTGACACTTCCAACATCTTTTAGACACACCTTTGTACATCTTTGCCAGATTTTTGGGGGGCATCAAATATTATCTGTACTTCATTTTGTCATCGCTCTCCTTCGGATTATAAAATGCTGTAAATGTTAAGCTGTTCTTCCACAATCTCTAAATATTAGGATGATTTGATGCCATCGTCCATATGTGATCTGGTGGTCTCCTTGTGGCCGTAACGACGGAGACCTTTGAAACGAAGGCTGGGATTTGCAAGATGCAAGACCCCGCAGGCCAAGATCGCTTGCTTGCATTCCTGCCGAATCACGGCCTCATCAACGGGAAGGAGAGGAATAATGAAAAATGGGAATCCTCCAATAATCCGGAATCTTCTTATTGTGGTTTGACACAATTGAAGCACAATGACTAGTGACTGGTTCTTATTATTCCTGCTCAGTAGCTCACTAACTAACCTACCTGAGAGGTCTCTAGCACAGGAGTCTCCAGCAAGGTGCTTCGGGAACCACACGGCCCACCAATAGTGCCCACTAAGGCCCCTTCCGCACACGCAAAATAATGCATTTTCAAACCACTTTCACAACGCAAGTGGATTTTGCTATTCCGCACAGCGTCAAAGAGCACTGAAAGCAGTTTGAAAGTGCATTATTCTGCATGTGCGGAATGAGCCTTAGTGTTGTCAAAAGGTATGGGCATGGGAGGCTTCGGATTGGCTGTGCAGGTTTTTTAAAAAGTTGTTTCGGCAGCCGCTGCCAGCACAGCACAAGGTTCTTATTTCATTTAGGCAAGGAGCCTCCGTGTATACACAATATTTTTAAACAATATGCTCAATTTAAAAGGCACCCTGTTCAACAGTTTCTGCCTAAAATGTTGAAGACTGGCTATTACAGTTATGCGTCGCCTCACGCCCCGGCACTTGGTGGTCGGCTCCGCCTCTCGCAGCAGCCATTTTCTCATGGCGTCCCTTCCTCTGGCAGCCATTTTCTAGTTGCGTCCACTCAGCCCGAGTCAGAATTCCAAAAGAGCCCGCAGGTTTATAAAGATCGGAGACTCCCGGTCTACTAAACCTACCCTGCTTCCCCGAATATAAGACATCCCCCGAAAGTAAGACGTAGCAAAGTTTTTGTTTGGAAGCATGCCCGTCGAACAGAACACAGAAAAATAAGACATCCCCTGAAAATAAGACACAGCGCATCTTTGGGAGCAAAAATTAATGTAAGACGCTGTCTTATTTTCGGGGAAACACGGTAGCTACTACGCATCTATTAATGCTAGCATCAAGCTTTTTCGGCACCAAAGTCAAACGAAGAGATTTGCAAGGAACACGAACGAGACTTACTGGCCGCCTGAATCCGAGCCTTGCGGCTCACCACCAGCCCAAAGCGGTTCCGCGCCGTGCATTCGTACTCCCCTTCGTCGGAAGACCCATCGCCCCTGAGTTTCTGGAAGAGGGGAAAGTAGAGCGAGCCATTGGCAAGGGTGAAGGCGTCCTCGCTGTTCCCCATCATGGCCCCGTTCTTCCGCCACGTGATGCTGATTGGCTGGATCCCTTCCACCTGGCAGGGCAGGACCAGCGGCTGTTCCTGAACGGAAATGTGGTCGCTGGGCTCGACAGTAAACGCCAGCTCCGAGGAATGGCTCAGGTCTAGGGAAGAGAGAAAAGGCTCGGGTCATTTCGAGGGTAGGCAATCAATCCTCCCGTATCGGTCACCATGCACGTATTACAAAAGGTTAATATTTATTTATTTATTATTAGTTTTATATACCGCCCTCCCCCCCTGAGGGCTCAGGGCTGTTCACAACAGGTTAAAACATACATTAAAACATAATTTAAATACCAATTACACAAAACAGAACCCATTAAAATGTGGATGGCGTCTGGCTACCCCCCTCCCCCCCCCTTGTGCCCATGGGAGGCCAGATGACGCGGTAGATGTATTTTTAACCAGGCTGGCCAAACGCCTGGCGGAACAGGTCCGTCTTGCAGGCCCTGCGGAAACTCTGTAAGTCCTGCAGGGCCCTGATCTCCCGAGGGAGCCTGTTCCACCAGGCAGGGGCCAGGGCTGAAAAGGCCCTGCCCCTCGTCGAGGCCAGCCTGATCATTTTTGGGCCAGGGATCACGAGTAGGTCCTCCTCCGAGGAGCAGAGGGGCCTACCGGGGCAATATGGGAAGAGGCGGTCCCTGGATCGAATATATTCAGTGCATTAAGTTTAGGACGACCCTGGCCTTCCAGGATAACAGCAAAACAGAGTAGCTCTTCAGCGAATCATTCGTATTTGAGATTTACTTATTCCATCTAAACGCCAACTTCACTTTGTTCGACTTCTGTTCCATTTCTACACTGCCCTTCCCTTCGGACTCGGGGACCTTACATCATTTCCCTCTCCTCCATTTTCTCCTCACAACAACCCTATGAGGTAGGTTAGACAAACAGTAATTGAGCCAAGAGCACCCAGCAAACTCCCACGGTAGAGCAGAGATCTGAGCACGAGTCTTCCAGATTCTACACTGACTGCTGCCCCATGGGGGCTCTGTTAAAAGTTTCAATAATCTGTTTAAAAGGGTACAGGGTGGTTTGCCAGCGCGTTTCCCCAGCTGTGTACACTTAGCTCCTGGGAACAGTGGCGTAGCGCCAACGGGACAGGGAGGCATGACACCCAGGGTGGAGCAGCAGTGGAGACGTGGTCAGGCTGTGGAGGGGGTGTTCTGGGGCGGGGCAGAGTGGGTGGTGCTGTGGCAGGGGCGCGGGGCGCACGCCCCAAGTGTAGTTTTCCCTCGCCCCGCCCCTACCTGGGGAGGATGGAAGGCTGAGTCAACCTCAAGACAGATATCTGAAAATGAAGTCGGGGTGGAATTCGGGTCGTGTAATTTGTTACAGTTCTTTAAAACAGATTTATTTATTTTACAGCAACGGTTAACTAATATATATATATATATATATATATTTGCAATTGTCATAAGTATCAAATCAAACCTACTTAGGTTGAAAGCATCCTCCTTGTTCTTCTGATGGACCGAATTCTTTAAAAAAATACTTGACCAAAACATGGTAACAGTTTAATGTTCCGTTCACCAAATCTTTTTCAACTGGACAAACGATCATCCTTATGCCATGAAAATCTTAGTGTTAAAATTTCCTAATTTCAGTTCCGGTCCTCAAAGAACAGCCTGAACTCTTTCAGGAAACTGAGGCATAGATCACTTGAAGCTGGAACAGACCTGGGATATAATTTTATCTTCGCGTGCTAGCCCAAAATTCTACTAAAGAGTTCCAGGATGGTAAACTGAATGGTGTAATGACAGAGAGCAGGCTAGGCTCTGAGAGACCCGGATTCGAATTCCACACTCTGCTGTGGAAGCTCGCTGGGTGACTGGGTCAGAATGGGTGAATGACTTGTAGGCCTGTTTGGGTCTCAACTGGGAAAAAACAGGTATATCTTTAAAAATCTGCCAGAAACATGTTTTGGGAAAGCACCACAAGTCCAGCGTGATTGGTCTAGGTCAGGTCTCCATTGGGTGGAAATGCAGGACATAAAGAAGTGATGGTGAACCTTTTCGAGACCGAGTGCCAAAACTGCAACCCAAAACCCACGTATTTATCGCAAAGGGCCAACACAGCAATTTAACCTAAATACTGAGGTTTTCATTTAGAAAAAATGGTTGGCTCCAAGGCATGCGTTACTCAGGAGTAAGCTTGGTGGTAGTCGGTGACTTTGCTTTGAAGCAACCGTGCAACTCTTCCAATCGGTGAATCACGACCCTAGGAGGGTTTACTCAGAAGCAAGGCCCATTGCCAGCAACCGAGCTTACTCCCAGGTAAAGGGTCACGCTTTAGTTCTTTGCATGAAAATCAGTGGGGTTGAACAGCGCTTAACAGAGTTACCTACACTGCTTCCCCAAAACTAGGTCTTAGGTTTAATGCTAATAATCGAGCCCAGCGGCCCAGGCCAGCCTAGATGTGGGGGGGGGGGCACTCTGTTTGCGCGTGCCCACAGAGAGGGCTCTGAGTGCCACCTCTGGCACCCGTGCCATAGGTTCGCCACCACTGACATAAAGGAACTAAATAAAATAAAATAAATTGAAACGATGCCTGGAATGAATACAGCTCTGTTCCGAAACATCTGTCCCCCTCCAATGTTTAAGAGTCCCAGCAACCTCCCTGTTTTAAACACGGGTCGTCCTTTAAATGGAAAAGGATCCTGGCGTGATGGGTTGGAACCTGATATTTTAAGATGCTTAATGGGTTAATAAAGACAGCGGACAAAGGCCTGCTTCATTCTCCGCCTCCGGAGAAGTTCGGCAGCCTCACCTTTGACACCGGCTGGGTAACCCAGCCTTTTTTTGTTTGCCCCGTCCATCTGCCCGAGATCAGGTTTCACCAAACACAACTCCTCATAATCCAATTTAAGTCGCCACATAAAACGACGGGGAGAATTCAGGAGTGCCCGAGTCTTCCAGGCCTTGAGACCGTCCTTTGGTTGGAAAGATAACTTTCCGGCCTCTTTCCCTACATGCAAATCCCAACTGGCTGTTTTAAATAATTTGTTTTACCAAGCAGTTTTTTTAATACCTTTTATTATATTTTATTATTATTTGATTTCCTATAACAGTGGTGGCGAACCTTTGGCACTCCAGATGTTATGGACTACAATTCCCACCAGCCCCTGCCAGCATGGCCAATTGGCCAATTAATACCTTTTATTATATTTTATTATTATTTGATTTCCTATAACACTGGTGGCGAACCTTTGGCACTCCAGATGTTATGGACTACAATTCCCATCAGCCCCTGCCAGCATGGCCAATTGGCCAATTAATACCTTTTATTACATTTTATTATTATTTGATTTCCTATAACAGTGGTGGCGAACCTTTGGCACTCCAGATGTTATGGACTACAATTCCCATCAGCCCCTGCCAGCATGGCCAATTGGCCAATGTACCTTTTATTATATTTTATTAATATTTGATTTCCTATATAACACTGGTGGCCGAACCTTTTGGCACTCCAGATGTTATGGTTCTGAATTCCATAAGCCCTGCCAGCATATTAGTGGCCAATTAATACCTTTTATTATATTTTATTAATATTTGATTTCCTATAACACTGGTGGCGAACCTTTGGCACTCCAGATGTTATGGACTACAATTCCCATAAGCCCCTGCCAGCATGGCCAATTGGCCAATTAATACCTTTTATTACATTTTATTATTATTTGATTTCCTATAACAGTGGTGGCGAACCTTTGGCACTCCAGATGTTATGGACTACAATTCCCATCAGCCCCTGCCAGCATGGCCAATTGCCAGCATGGTCCATAACATCTGGAGTGCCAAAGGTTCGCCACCACGGTCCTATAAGGTAGCTAATGAGAGCTAGTGTGGTCGAGCGGACGTAGTCTGGGGACTCCAGATTTGAATCCGCCGTTCTGGTATGGAAGATCTCTGGGTGACCCTGGATCAGTCACACATGCAGACAAGCCTACCACACAGGGATGTTGTTGTGAGGACAAAATGGAGGTCAGGAGAATTATTTAAGCTGCCTCGGGTCTCCACTGGGGATCTCCCCTCCCCCTCCCTCTCATGCCACCCCTCCCTCCCTCCCCTTCCCTTGAATGCCACCTCTCCCCTCCCTCCGTTAGGGTGGGTGGGCCATGTCCAGATGCTGGGTTCCCTCCCCCTCCTTCTCCCTCCCTTGCATGCCACCCCTCCCCTTCCCTTGCATGCCACCCCTCCCCTCCCTCCATTAGGGTGGGTGGGCCATGTCCAAATGCCAGCCCCCTCCCACTCCCTTGCATGCCACTCCTCACTCCCTCTGAGGATTCGCTTGCTTGCAGTGTTGTTTAGCAAAGACCAGAGAGAGACAGACTCAGCGGGCGGCATGCCCCCGGAGGATGCCAACAGGCCTGGAGGAAAATATCCCGCTGCTTGAAATAGAAGCTTAAGGTCCAGAAATGGGCATGGAGCTTTTCATGGAGTGGGGGGTAAATAATATCACTTGGTCATGATGAGCACTCGCTGACTCACCTACTTTTGTCTGATACTCAGGCTAACCCATGGTTCTCTCTGATCGAAAGAAAGATTGAATCACTCGGTATATCTCTCGACTCGCTTTTCCCGCCATCTAGTTCAGAATCCTACAACTTGTTAAAACAAAAATGGTTGGAAAGCGAATGGATTAATTTATTTAGGGCTGCTATGAAAACTTGTTCACCCTTACCCATCTTTCCAATACCCCTATTATCAAAACAGGATGGCTCTCTATTTGTATTTTTTTGACTAATCCAATGCAGAGAAGAGCCCTCACACTTGCTGTTTCAGCTTCAATGTTTTCCCCTCCGCTTTATTGCATGGTAGATTTAACAACTTGGAAATGAGCAAAAGGGTATGCTGTTGTGGTGAACAACAAATTGAAACATTGGCACATCAACTGCTTTGCTGCCCTAAATTTGCTAATATCAGAATATTCCAATATTCTTCCTAGGATACTTAGTGAAATGGGAGAATCAGGTAGACTCCCTTTCCTTCTGGACAATTCTGACAATGAAACTTGTGAATGGGTAGCACGATTTTTACTGGAGGTGATGCACAATCAATAATTTATATTCTATCTTAAACCTTTGTATTTGTGTACCTTTTATCTCAGGTTTTTTATTGTGTTATGATTATTGTTATGCCAAATAAAAGCTTATTTTAATTTTAATTAAAAAAATATCACTTGCTGGCATTGTGTCCGGCGCCATGTCCCGCCGCCAGAGTGGGCCGTGGTGGCCCCCGTGCCAACAGATTTGCCCCTCCCTGGTGGTTGCACACCGCTCACCTCAGCAGATTCGCACCTTCCCCTTTGGATGTATTTGATTTGTTGTTACCTGTCCCAAGTGCTGCTGTAGTGGAGGAAGAGCAGGATATAAATCTAAAGTCTCAATACATAAATGAAATGCTGTCTGGTCCTTTCAACTGGAGATGCCAAGGATCTTCCGCGCACCAAGTACATGCTCTACTCCCGTGGTGGCAAACCTATGGCACTCCAGATGTTCACGGACTACAATTCCCATCAGCCCCTGCCAGCATGGCCAATTGGAGCGTAGGAGGTTAAGAGCATGCGTATCTAATCTGGAGGAACCGGGTTTGATTCCCAGCTCTGCCGCCTGAGCTGTGGAGGCTTCTCTGGGGAATTCAGATTAGCCTGTGCACTCCCACACACGCCAGCTGGATGACCTTGGGCTAGCCACAGCTTCTCGGAGCTCTCTCAGCCCCACCTACCTCACAGGGTGTTTGTTGTGAGGGGGGAAGGGCAAGGAGATTGTCAGCCCCTTTGAGTCTCCTGCAGGAGAGAAAGGGGGGATATAAATCCAAACTCCTCCTACTCCTCTTCTACTCCTTCTCCTTCTCCTCCTCCTTCTCCTTCTTCTTCTACTCCATAGGTGTCAAACTCGCGGCCCTCCAGATGTTATGGACTACAGTTCCCACCATCCCCTGCTTTAGTCCATAGCATCTGGAGGGCCGCAAGTTTGACACCTGTGCTCTACTCCAACAGCAGGCCGCTGATCTCTCTAAATTGCTCCTCCTGGGGAAGGGAGCCCTCAGGAATGGGCAGAGAATCAAATTCGGGGCTAAGTCGCAGGAAGAAAGGATTGGGGGAAACTGCTTTGCTTTCTGTTCGCGGAAAACCGAGCTTGGCTCTAACCCTGCAGAGTTCTTGGCGCTGTAGCATTATTACTGATTCAATTCACCTCTTCCTTGGATTTCTAGCCCCCTCTCTCCTGTTGCAACAGGCTCAAAGCGGCTTACGACAACATTTCTAATAAGGCCAATAAAACCAACAAAACAATAGACTCTGGCACCCTAAGATAATATCCAGAGAAGAGTGGAACTACCTAAAACTACGTAGATTATCCATGCCCCTGTACTGAAAACAAGGAGAAAAATCCTATGGGGCTCTGGTCTCACTGGACAGAATCCCACCAGGCCGGGGGCTTTGGGTTGAGGGCAGCCAGACCTTTTCCCGGCCAGGGATCGCCAGTAATCCTCTTTGGGGGACTCCCTGGACCAAACTTCACAAAACCTGGGTGGTATCAATAAGAGACTCTTCTGATAGCGCATCCCAGGTTTGGTGAAGTTTGGTTCAGGATGTCCAAAGTTATGGACCCTCAAAGATGTAGCCTTCATCTTCTACTCCATTTGGCTCTGTGTGGAGGATGGGAGGCACTCCTTTGGGAGTCCATGAAAAAGCTGAACCTCCTGGACAAACTTCACAAAACCTACTGAATTGGTGTAATAAGAACTCTCCTGATAGGTCATCAGGTTTTGGTGAAGACCCCAACTCAGAAATATCCAAAGTTATATGCAGACCACCTCAAAGGGTTAGTAGCCCCCATCTTCTACTAGCTCCCATTGGAAACAATGGAGGATGGGGAACTCCCTTTGGGAGTCCATAGCTTTGGACCTCCTGGACCAAACTTCACAAAACCTGGGTGGTATCAATAAGAGACTCTCCTGATAGTGCATCCCAGGTTTGGTGAAGTTTGGCTCAGAATGTCCAAAGTTATGGACCCTCAAAGGTGTAGCCCCCATCTTCTATTAGCTCCCATTGGAAACAATGGAGGATGGGGGCACCCCCTTTGGGAGTCCATAACTTTGGACCCCCTGAACCAAACTTCACCAAACCCGGGTAATATCATCAGGAGAGCCCCCCGAACAATCCCTGAAAGTTTGGTGCTGCTAGCCCAAACAATGCGCCCCCTGCAGGCCAAAACCCAAAAAAGCACTAAAATGTTTTAAAAACCCACAAACGGAGGGGCGGAGCTTCGGACATGAATGGGGGGGTCAAACCCAAGAAACCCCCCCCCCCTTACCTACGTCCATGCCTAGAACCAATGCAACTGATGGAGCACTGTTAAATGCGCACTCTCCACTGTGTGGAGATGGTTTCTTGGTGGGCCCTCTTGAAGCAAACCCGCAGTGAGAAAATGCAGCCCGGTCCTAACAGAACAGACTCAGCCAGAGCAATTACCGGCATTGTTGACTTCCTCTGCCCTCGCTTTTACGGGCTTGTCGAACACATGAAAACAATTATTTTTATTCTCCTGCAAAACCGAAAACTTTCTGTCTTCTTCGGGATCAGCCAGACACAAACGGCCTTTTTTTTTTCATGAGTTCGGCTACATAATTTATTAGTTTTTAAAAACTCTGTAAAACTGAAAACAGATCCAGTAAAAAACAGGCCGGTCAGAGAAGCCGAAGTAATTTTGAATTTATGCACGCACTTTTAATTATTTGGACTGTTGGGTTTGTTTATAGCTTAAGAGAACTTCCCTGGACTGGATTACCGCCGTAATATAAAAGCAGGAAAAGCTGGGAAAACAGAAATACTAAAAAGGGGGAGAAATGCCAAATTAAAAGGCAGATTCCCTTTCCTTTTCCTCCAAATTAAAAGGCAGATTTAGCACTTTGATATTACATATTGTCGCTGCCGAGCCAATTTAATAGCCAGGAAGGCAATTAAGTTGATTCTATCTAAAGATATCCTGTACGGTGGCAGCATCATCTTATAATGGAGTGAACCAGCTAGAACCATGGTGGCGAACCTTTGGCACTTCAGATGTTATGGACTACAATCCCCATCAGCCCCTTCCAGCATGGCCAATTGGCCATGCTGAAAAGCAGAGACTGATAGTATGTCCCATAACATCAGGAGATGCCAAAGGTTACGCCACTATAATGGAAACATAGGTGTGTCAAAACTTCAGGCGGCCCTCAGATGTTATGGACTACAGTTCCCATCATCCCCTGCCAGCATGATGCTGGCAGGGGGTGATGAGACTATGAAGATCCACTAACATCTGGAAGGCCGAAGTATTCCTAATGAGCTAAAAAGCAAAACAGGCATAAACAACGCTGGGACCCCATCTTCAGTTCTATTTACCTGAAGGTTTATTCTGGACTTTCACTGGTTTTGGACATGGGTGAGAAAACCTTTTTCCTTGCCTCGTGTCAAAATATTGCTTGTCAATTGCCTCTTGGTTTTGTTTATTGTGGTATTCTGTTGAATGTGCTTTGTTTTCTACGTGGCTGTTTATATGATTGTTCTGCAATTGACTCACACGTTGTAGCACTTCACACACACTATTTTCTCTCGCCAAGAGCATTTGTGTATCCGGTTTTGGTTTGTGTCTGCCTCAAGACAGGCCCAAATAGCATGCCAAGGTAAGCACAACTCTACTGAGTGAGCGAGTCCTTTTTCCCCTGGTCCACAACTATTATTATTATTATGGTAGATTTCACAGCTGCCAAATCTTTAGCTGGTTGTTGGCCTTTCATTACAATTTGAGCCTCACCCAGAGGCCTAGGAAGTTGTAATGTCTTATCGGTGATTGAAGATATTAAATGCTTGGATCCAATCAGTAGGACTGCCTTCTGAATCTGACAGATGTTAATTTTGTCGATTCGAAGATGTTTCAAGTGCTGTCCTACTGTTTTTGGGATGGTTCTCAGCGTGCCAATTACCACTGGGATGACCTCAGCTGGTTTGTGCCATAGACCAGTGGTGGCGAACCTATGGCACTCAGAGCCCTCTCTGTGGGCGTAATGCCGGAAGCAGAGTGCCCCGCACACACACACATCTAGGCTGGCCTGGGCCGCTGGGATCGATTATTAGCATTAAACCTAAGACCTAGTTTTGGGGAAGCAGCGTAGGTTATGCGCTGTTAAGCACTGCTAAACCCCACTGATTTTCATGCCAAGAACTAAAGCGTGATCCTTTACCTGGGAGTAAGCTCAGTTGCTGGCAATGGGGCTTTCTTCTGAGCAAACACTCCTAGGGTCGTGATTCACCCATTGGAAGAGTTGCACGGTTGCTTCAAAGCAAAGCCACCGACTACCACCAAGCTTACTCCTGAGTAACTCACACCTCGGAGCCAACCATTTTTTCTAAACTAAAACCTCAGTATTCAGGTTAAATTGCCGTGTTGGCACTGCAATAAATAAGTGGGTTTTGGGTTGCAGTTTGGACACTCGGTCTCGAAAAGGTTCACCATCACAGCCATAGACGCTGAAGCTCAATTTTCAAATCGTGGTATCTAGTGACCTTCTCATGTTCTTTTTCAATGATCCTGCTGTCACCGGGTCACCGGGTACTGCTGTCACCCGGTACTGAGCCCTTTGGGGGAGGGCGGTATAAAAGTGGAACTAATAAATAAATAAATAAATAAATAAATAAATAAATAAATACTGCTATGTCGATGACGGTCACTTTCTTGTCCTCGATCACAGTGATGACTGGTGTATTGTGTTTCAACACTTTGTCCGTTTGGTTTCGAAAGACCACAGGATCTTGACCTTCTCATTTTCCGTTACTTTCTCTGGACAACGTTCCCGCCAGTTCTTAGCTGTTCTTAAGTTGTAATTCTTGCATAAATTCCAGTGGATCATCTTGGCCACTGAGTTGTGCCTCTGTTTGTACTCAGCCGGGGCAATCTGTTTGCAGTAACTGAGGACATGACCAACAGTTTCATCAGCTTCTTTGCACAGTCTGCATTTTGCGTCATCCGAGGATTTTTCGATTCTGGCCTTGATCGAATTTGTTCTAATGGCTTGCTCTTGAGTGGGTAAAATCAGGGATTCAGTTTCCCTTTTCAGACTCCCATTATTATTACTACTATTATTATTAAATGGTTTTATTTATACTCAATCATCCTCTGTGATGGCGACCCAAAGTGACCTATAAATATTGCTTGCCTCTCTTCCTCTTTTATCTTCCATGGCAGTGTGGGAATATGAACTTGAGTCTGCCAGAACCTAGTCTGACACTCTAACCACTACGCCATACTGTAGTTTACCTGGAGTACATCTAGGGTAAAGATTCACACATAATTCTGGAACCAATGAGACACAATGATGCCTCCTCTGTGCCATTCCACCTCTGGAATTACATCATGGGACAAATAGTTTCTGGGGTCAGCCTCTGGTCTGATACTACAGGTTGCATCCCCATAGTAACTGCAGGACATGATTCCCGACTGTTTTCACAGACTCTGGGATGAATCTGGCAACGATCCAACAAAAAGTTAAGCACTCTCAAGCCAAGTTTGTTCCGGCGGACTTGAGTCCGCTCGCCATGCGTCGGGCTGTTTTGGAGCTGCGTATCCAACGTTTCAGCTCCTTGGTCCATGGAGGAATGGACTCTGCTACGGGTTCGCGACAGCACAAATAGCATTTCTGTCACGCAATCCTAACTGTGTTTGTTGGGCAGCAAGTCCCGTTTATGGATAATCTTTCAAAACTCTTAATTTTTTTAAAAAAAGTTTCTTTTCACGTTTGCAATTGCTTCAGGAAGCCTGAATCCGGTAGAAAGGAGGCGTGAAAAGCTTTAGGAAATATCGGCTGTGATGAGTTCTAACTTCCAAGCAAGTTGTTGGAAGTGGGTTTCTTTTTTGCGAGAGGGTGTGCCCCCACAAAGGGAGAGGGGCGGGGGTCTCTTTGGGCGATGGACATTTTGGCACGTTGTCGCATAGCAAGTAGCTGACTTTCCTCTCCCTTTCTTTCCTGGCCCAACTTTCCATGCTCAGCCTTTGTCCTCGGACTTTCTCAGTCCTTTCTTTCTTGCTCTCTCCCAGCTGCTCTATTATCCCACCCCCACCGGGCCTTCCCATTCCCTCTTGCCCCAAACCAACTCCTTTGTGTGGCGCGGAGAGATCAAGGGGACCGGGTTTTTTTTTTATTATCATAGAGCTGCCGGTTCCCATGGCGTCCACCAACGGTTTGGCCCTCTCATCTACACAACGAAGTCTCCAACGTGTTGTTTGCGTGCCGGAGGAGAGTCGCTTGTCAAAACATGGCTCGGCGTCTGGTTTTCTCAGCTTATTTCAAGGAACGAAGGCTCTGCCGCCTGAGCTGTGGAGGCTTATCTGGGGAATTCAGATTAGCCTGTGCACTCCAACACACGCCAGATGGGTGACCTTGCGCTAGTCACAGTTCTTCGGAGCTCTCTCAGCTCCACCTACCCCACAGGGTGCTTGTTGTGAGGGGGGGAAGGGGAAAGGAGTTTGTAAGCCCCTTTGAGTTTCCTACTGGAGAGAAAGGGGGGAATATAAATCCAACTCTTCTCCTTTTTTTGTGAGCAGAATAATGCACTTTCAAACTGCTTTCAGTGCTCTTTGAAGCTGTGCGGAATGGCAAAGTCCACTTGCAAACCGTTGTGAAAGTTTGAAAACGCATTATTTTGAAACGCATGATGTGAAAACGCATGATGTGAAAGTTTGAAAACGCATTCTTTTGCATGTGCGGAAGGGGCCTGAGGTACAAACTCCACATTACTGTAAATACAGGGCTGCTCCTAAAAACAAAAGCTGGGCAGCTGCCTCCCGTTGTCTTCTGTAATTCCAAATAAAATTTCCATTGTGTCATGAGATCATGTTTTTCCCTTACATAAGTTAAATCGATTTCGAATACCTTTAATGGCACATAAATAGTTTAAGATTAACTTAGCAAGATAATAACAGCCTTCACAACTTTACAACTGCTGACGAGTTAAAATAACACCATTTAAAAATTTAGCCACCGCTTCCAACAGCTCGTAGTTGTGGCTGTTTAAAAGATATATCACCTTCTGTTTATCTGTAATGCCTTCGCTTCCATGCAGGAAGGGGATTATGTGCTTCTTCCTACCTATGTCATAAAAAGGGCAATCCAACAGCATATGAGAGACTGTTTCCACAGAACCCATGCCACACGGGCATTTCCTTTCTTTATGTGGAATTCCAAGGTGGCGTCCAAGGCTAAAGGAAGAAGGCAGGGCATTACACCTAGCTAAGGTGATTGCTCTACGCCACCGGGCCTCAACCAGGAGATAAAGGTACTGGGCTACAATTAATCTATCCACAGGTATTCCCAGAGAGATCAGGGAACAGGTTCTATTAGCTTCCTCTAGCATCTGTTTACTTAAGTTAAGTTCTAATTGGACTGGGATCAGGAAGAGAACTCAGCTCCAAAACCCCACTTTGCCGTGGGAGCTTGCTAGGTGACCTTGAAGCAGTCCCACACTCTAGGTCCAGCCTACTTCGCAGGGTTGTCATGAGGATAAAAAGGAGGAGAGGAGGAGGATAGAAGCCACTGTGGCTCCCCCTGGGGAGAACGGAAGGGTATGAATGAAATAAATACAATACATTGGCTGAGCGTTGTAGTTTTTTGAGAGGAAACTAGGTATAGAAACCTCTGGTGCTTACTAGGATTGGTTGTGGTGGGTTTTCCGGGCTGTGTGGCCGTGGTCTGGTGGATCTTGTTCCTAATGTTTCGCCTGCATCTGTGGCTGGCATCTTCAGAGGTGTATCACAGACGGAAGTCTGTTACACACTGTGTAACAGTGTGTAACAGACTTCCCTCTGTGATACACCTCTGAAGATGAAGAAGAAGACTTTATTTACAGTCAATGACCAAATATATTACAAATCTCCAACTTAGTAAAAATATCTACAACAAAACAAGAATGCAGATCTCTCTCCCTTATTCCAGCACTATCCATCTATATATCATTATACATTGTAAACACACCAAGCAGCATCAAAATACAAGACAAAACAAAAGTATCTAAGGGGGATGCCATATTCAGATCATTTTTTCTTTTTCATAATGAATAGACAGAATTTTGCTACCCATTTAGTAATATTCTCCTTCTTGTCTTGTAATAGTTTTTCACAACAAACTTTATCAGAACAATATGTCATCTTGTGTAGTAGATGTGACAGGCATTTTTTCCTTGCCTCCACATAAAGGGGACACTTTAATAACACATGCTCTATAGTTTCTACAGAATTCAGAGAGCAAGAACATAACCTTGCAGCGTAAGGTATCTTTTGATATTTCCCTTCTAAGACAGCAGAAGGTAAATGTGCACTTCTTGCAAGAGTAAAAGCTCTCCTTAGATCTTTGTTATCCAGATAAGTTAAATAAGGAGCAAGGCCAGTGATATATTTCTGTGTATACTATAGAGGAAAATCTGAATATCTTGCCAGATCAGACTGTCGTGATACATCTCTGATTCATTGGGTAAGTTCACTTTTAAAATTATCCCAATTTTCGATCCACCTCTGAAGATGGTTTAACAGACTTCCCTCTGTGATACACCTCCGAAGATGCCAGCCACAGATGCAGGCGAAACGTTAGGAACAAGATCCACCAGACCACGGCCACGCAGCCTGGAAAACCCACCAGAACCAGTTGAATCCAGCCGTGAAAGCCTTCGATTTACTAGGATTCTTTGCAAGGAAAACTAGACAATGAAAGTCGCAGAGGGTGTTCTAAAGCAATGTGATATGTAGTCGTCTTTGAACACTAATCAGGTCTCAGGCAACACTCACCAGGAAACCACACAGACGAACATGCACACAATTCTACATACGTCCACCTTGCCTTCCACGAGAGAAGGAAAATGGATACGGAAGGAATGCTGCTACGTAAATAAGCAGGAAGAGAGAAGGGGGAAATGGCTGGACCCTCCGTTTACACCTTCCCATCCACATTCTTCAACATCCCCCCCTCCCCAACTCTGTTCACACACTGGCAGAACGGCCTCCTCCTCTCTCCTTTCGGCGAGCCGGCTGTTTTGATTGGAAATGAGAGCAGATCCAATCTCAGCTTTTCAAATGCGCTTCCACGCCGAACACCAGCTCAGGTTTCATATATTATGTCGAGGAGGGTTTTCTTTATTATGATTATCCACGAAACGATACCCAGCTCGTAAAGAGCGAGGAGATGCGGGGGGGGGGAGATATTACACCCCTTCAGAGTCAAGAGTGATCCTGTTCCACGCCCAGAAACAAAACTCACACCACGCCGGCAAAGCAGTGCATGAAAGCTTATATCCCTGAATAATTTAAAAAAGCGGAGTTCTAGTTAAATATAAATGACACTGTTTCGTTCCAGGGCTGTAACTGAGTCGAAGGCAGAGTTCAAGTCTCGTATCCCATTCTTTTCCGCTGGATGTGCTTCACATCCGCAGGCCACAGCAAGCCATGAACCAAAGCAAAGAGAAATCCTTGGGTTTAAAAAGGGAGGAAGAACCGCCACGCGTCTGGCACAAAGAACACTTGGTAGATGGTGCGTGCATTAAGAACATAAGAACTAGCCTGCTGGATCAGACCAGAGTCCATCTAATCCAGCATTCTGCTACTCGCAGTGGCCCACCAGGCGCCTTTGGGAGCTCACCTGCAGGATGGGAAAGCAATGGCCTTCTGCTGCTGCCGCTCCTGAGCACCTGGTCTGCTAAGGCATTTGCAATCTCAGATCAAGGAGGATCAAGATTGGTAGCCATAGATCGACTTCTCCTCCATAAATCTGTCCAAGCCCCTTTTAAAGCTATCCAGGTTAGTGGCCATCACCACCTCCTGTGGTAGCATATTCCAAACACCAATCACACGTTGTGTGAAGAAGTGTTTCTTTTTATTAGTCCTAATTCTTCCCCAGCATTTTCAATGGAATGCCCCCTGGTTCCTAGTATTGGCCCAGAGAAAGAGAGAAAAATTCCTCTCTCTGTCAACATTTTCTACCCCATGCATAATTTTATAGACTTCAATCCTATCCCCCCTCAGACGTCTCCTCTCCAAACTAAAGAGTCCCAAACGCTGCAGCCTCTCCTCATAAGGAAGGTGCTCCAGTCCCTCAATCATCCTCGTTGCCCTTCTCTGCACTTTTCCTATCCCTTCAATATCCTTTTTGAGATGTGGCGACCAGAACTGAACACAGGACTCCAAGTGCGGTCGCACCACTGCTTTATATAAGGGCATGACATTCTCTAGGCCAGGCCCAAATTTAGACTCGCAAGCAACCATCCAGTCTGATTTACTTCTAAGGCACAGGGGGCAAGAGATAGCCAACAAATGCAACTCGAATTGGGCAGCGTGCGTTGATTAAGGTTTGCTTTCGCCGGCTGCATCTTGCCCGCCGTGCCTCAAAAGTAAACCAGATAAATAAATAAGCAAATACAGACGCTAAATTTTTACTCTGCAAACTGACTGTGTTCGGTGCCAGATTCCCCGATCGGTTTGGCAGGCTGGAGCCAAAATAAGGGATGGGGGAGCCTTCGGCCAAGGAGTGTAATATTTTTGATACTGTCTCGTGGGCCTTTCTTAGACATGCTGTCGTAACGAACTGCTGTCTCTAAACAACTCCTCGGACATTTCCCTTGCACTCCATTTCAGAATGAAACAGTTTTAAGCCGATAACTGGGCACTAGCATTGATTCCTGGATGGATTTTGTCCTTCCGGGACTTCACTGAAGGCGGACCCAATTTTGTGACCTCGTTTTGTCTTCCTCTAGTTCATAGGTGTCAAACTCGCAGCCCTCCAGATGTTATGGACTACAGTTCCCATCACCCCCTGCCAGCATGGGAACTGTAGTCCATAACATCTGGAGGGCCGCGAGTTTGACACCTGTGCTCTAGTTGTAAGAGTGGAGGGTTGGGAGGAACCTCACAAAAAAAGGAGAAGAGTTGGATTTATATCCCCCCTTTCTCTCCAGTAGGAAACTCAAAGGGGCTTACAAACTCCTTTCCACTTCCGCCCCTTACAACAAATACCCTGTGGGGTAGGTGGGGCTGAGAGAGCTCAGAAGAACTGTGACTAGCCCAAGGTCACCCAGCTGGCGTGTGTGGGAGTGCACAGGCTAATCTGAATTCCCCAGATAAGCTTCCACAGCTCAGGTGGCAGAGCGGGGAATCAAACCCGGTTCCTCCAGATTAGAGTACACCTGCTCTTAACCACTATGCCACTGCTAATGGAATAGGACCTCTCTTCATCTAAATCTGGTGCTGGCTGTGTCTCCCGAAAGCTCACATCCTGCCCAAAATGTTGTTAGTCTTTCAGGTGGAATTGGTCTCTTGCGCTTGTCTACTTTGACAGAAACGCGTGGAAGGGGTCAGGGCCCTTCCACCAGCCTGGCTCAGAGAGTAGACAGCCAGCTGGAACCGGACCAGTGGAATTTCAAGGCCGTGCCTGAGGCAAGAATCAAATGGGATGAAGAAAACGCCTGAATGGAGTGGTACGGGAAAATGGCAACACACTTGTATTTTTTTTTTATTTACTTCATTTACTTCCTGTCATTTTCTCCAACATGGGCCAAGTTACGCCATTCTGCTCTCCTCTATTTGAGCCTCGCAACAGCCCTGCGAGGAAGGGCAGTCTGAGCATGTGTGACTGGCCAGAGGTCACTCAGCAAGTTCCCAGATCTTCGTCCCACACCTTAACCCACAGGTGTCAAACTCACGGCCCTCCAGATGTTATGGACTACAGTTCCCATCATCCCCTGTCAGCATGATGCTGGCAGGGGATGATGGGAACTGTAGTCCATAACATCAGGAGGGGGGCGAGCAACAACTTCACCACGTGGGCTGTCATCCACATAAAGAATACACACACAACTGCACACTTGCAACCTGTGCATGGGATAGCCACGAACGTATGAGTGCTCAAATCGCAATTTAATTCATTTTCATTAAAGAAGGCAGCATTGCGCAGTGGTTAGCTGTGGAACTGAGAGACCTGGCTCCAATCTCCGTGACTTGGAGCCAGGCACACTTGAGAACCTGACCTTCATCACAGGGCTGTTGTAAAGATACAACAGAGGAAGGAAATCATAACACCCGGAGTCAAAGGAAGGGGTGGAGTAAAAATCTGCAAAACAGTAATATTTCACACAAATATTAATGCAATGGGAAATCATGGGAGGCGTAAGAATAAGAAGAGAGGAACGTTTGGATTTATACCCCGCTTTTGTCAACCATAACCCCTTTTCCCTTCCTCTCCCCACAACCTTGCGAGGCAGGAAGGGCTGAGGGCGGGCTCCAAGTGGAAGAGGTGGGAATCAAACCCAGTTCACCAGAGTAGAGTCCACCGCTCTCGCGGAAGAGAAGAAGAAGAAGAAGAGTTTGGATTTATATCCCCCCTTTCTCTCCTGCAGGAGACTCAAAGGGGCTGACAATCTCCTTGCCCTTCCCCCCTCACAACAAACACCCTGTGAGGTGGGTGGGGCTGAGAGAGCTCCGAGAAGCTGTGACTAGCCCAAGGTCACCCAGCTGGCATGCGTTGGAGTGCACCGGCTAATCTGAATTCCCCAGATAAGCCTCCACAGCTAAAGTGGCAGAGCGGGGAAACAAACCCGGTTCCTCCAGATTAGAGTACACCTGCTCTTAGCCACTGCTCTTAGCCACTATGCCACTGCTGTTCTCCTAAGGAGAGTAATAGCCGAAGCAAGAGGTGGAAAATCAAACCCAGTTGAGTCCCAACATGCAAAATTTTCCAAATAATCAGGAGGTTTACTGGCCACCTAACGACAAAACAAAGAATCCACTCTTGCTTCGGCTATTACTCTCCTAACTAACCCAAGCTGGACAGTTGGCATTTATGAAGGGTTCAGCTTGTCAAGAGATTGTCAAAGTTGGGGTGGCGGGGTGGATGGAGAGCAATCAGCATTATTTCAATCATCTCAATTGCATGCCATCATCTACCTCGACCTCATGGCTGCCACCTGCCAAGAAGAAGAAGAAGAAGAAGAAGAAGAAGAAGAAGAAGAAGAAGAAGAAGAAGAAGAAGAAGAAGAAGAAGAAGAAGAAGAAGAAGAAGAAGAAGAAGAAGAAGAAGAAGAAGTAGTAGTAGTAGTAGTAGTAGTAGTAGTAGTAGTAGTAGTAGTAGTAGTTTGGATTTGGAGTTCATAGGTGTCAAACTCGTGGCCCTCCAGATGTTAGGGACTACAGTTCCCATCACTCCCTGCCAGCATGGGAACTGTAGTCCATAACATCTGGAGGGCCGCGAGTTTGACACCTGTGCTCTAGTTGTAAGAGTGGAGGGTTGGGAGGAACCTCACAAAAAAGGAGAAGAGTTGGATTTATATCCCCTTCTCTCCAGTAGGAAACTCAAAGGGGCTTACAAACTCCTTTCCCCTTCCCCCCCCTCACAACAAACACCCTGTGAGGTAGGTGGGGCTGAGAGAGCTCTGAGAAGCTGTGACTAGCCCAAGGTCACCCAGCTGGCATGTGTCGGAGTGCACAGGCTAATTTGAATTCCCCAGATAAGCCTCCACAGCTCAGGCGGCAGAGCGGAGAATCAAACCCGGTTCCTCCAGATTAGATACACGAGCTCTTAACCTCCTACGCCACTGCTGCTCCCTAATTAATTTTTTAAGTTTTCACATTTAACGGAATGTTCAAACTTTGACATAAACTATTAGCTTCCAACAGCCGCTGGAATTAACACAATTTCTCCTCAAAATAGTTTTGAGATAGGTTACCAAGCTTCCCAAAGCCTTATAAAAATGTAACATGTTCAAGTCTTTTGTTTTTAAATAAAGCAAAATGTTAACTACAAGCCTAAATACTTGAATGCAACTTAACACAACAACAACTGAGAAGTAGCCCTATCTCCTGACATCAAATCCCAGCACTGAACACTGCCATTGTATTCTGTCACCGGGCACATGAACGATCCCGTCACCTTTCATGCCCAGAAGCAACAGTGGGACTTTCTCCCGCCAAAACCACGAGTCCCGCTAATTACTTTTTCCTAAGGGGCATCTGATTTCCAATTACCAGGACAGGTCTCTTGGGGCAATTCATCCCTGGTCACCCTCGCTGCTTCCCCCTCCACCGTGCCCTCCCCTCTTTGCACAGTCTTTGGGAACCCCCCCTTTTAAAAAAGTCCTTTATTCTCGAAAGCACTATGCGCACTCATGGCGCCTCGTCAACAGAGAGCCCACAAATCAGCCAAAGCCCCTCCTCCCGAAAGATGGACACAAATAAACCATACGGCTCCCCTTACGTCATCTAACTCGGCCTCGCCAAAGAGACACGCTGCCAGTTATAGGACCAAACCAGAGCGGGGGAAGACTCGCAGTGTATCGGGGAGGTTTTGTGCGCAACAACGCCAGGGAGAAAATCCGGCGCATGTTTTTGTAATCCTGCTCTGGCCCAGTGGGTGGTGTCGGTCAGGTTGCATCCGTGCATCTGTTGGAACGTAAAACCTCAATCAAGCATATTACTTTCTCGGATGATGGGGAGGGGGAGGGCTAATCTCCTACACAACTATCCGTTCCACTTTCCTAGGGATTTCGCAAACCTTTGTTACATCCAATTAGATTTGTCTGGGTATGCGCGCAGGCAGACTGCTTCTCTGGCTGTTCAGGAATCTCTCTGGTTCAAGGCGTAGCGTCCGTCAAAGACCCCCCGCTGGAAAAGAGAAGATCTCAGCGTGGCAGTCGTGGCACCCGCCGCAAAGATCTTGGATGCGGCTTCTGAGATCGCAACAGCTGCGGGGGCCAAAACCCCTCGCTTCTCACTGTGGACTCATTCCAATCACACAACTCTGTGCGTGTGCTCCTTCCCCCCCTCTCTATTGTGGAAACTGCACGTGGGAACAGTTTTCAGCCCAGAAGGGGTCAATGTTCTGTAGGGCCTCTCTTTGTGAGATTCGCCCAGTACCATTTTCCATCTCAATGCCCCAGCAGCGTCACACATCTGACGAAGCGAGCAGAATTCAATCCCAAATAAATGCTGCTAGACTGTACAATGCCACATGAAGTTAAAAGTTGCCTTCCCGGCTGACACATCAACGACACAGAAAACGAGAGGACGCGAGCCAACCTTTTCAACCGGACCCTTTTCGAACAGTGTCAGCTTCAAGATACAAAAAAGTTTAAAAAAAACCCGAAAAAACAAATCTGGTTACCAACTTTACGCTCCTATACACTTTAGCAACTCTTATAGTTAAATCTAACAACACCAATTAGAGCAGTGATGGCGAACCTTTTCGAGACCGAGTGCCCAAACTGCAATCCAAAACCCACTTATTTATCGCAAAGGGCCAACACGGCAATTTAACCTCAATACTTAGGTTTTAGCTTAGAAAAAATGGTTGGCTCCGAGGCGTACGTTACTCAGGAGTAAGCTTGGTGGTAGTCGGTAGTTTTGCTTTGAAGCAACTCTTCCGACGGGTGAATCACGACCTGAGGAGGGTTTACTCAGAAGCAAGCCCCATTGCCAGCAACTGAGCTTACTCCCAGGTAAAGAATCGTGCTTTAGTTCTTTGCATGACAATCAGTGGGGTTTAGCAGTGCTTAACAGGGTTACCTACACTGCTTCCCCAAAACTAGGTCTTAGGTTTAATGCTAATAATCGAGTCCAGCGGACCAGGCCAGCCTAGATGTGTGTATGTGGGGGCACTCTGTTTGCGCGTGCCCACAGAGAGGGCTCTGAGTGCCACCTCTGGCACCCGGGCCATAGGTTCACCACCACTGGTCTATGGCACAAACCAGCTGAGGTCGTCCCAGTGGTAATTGGCACGCTGGGCACCATCCCGAAAACACTAGGGCAGCACTTGAAACATCTTCGAATCGACCCGTGCCATAGGTTCGCCACCACTGAATTAGAGCATCTCTCACTCATGCCCCAATGTCCTATATTAGGTATGAATGATATCCCCTATCTCCAGATTGGACAAACAGGGCAATCTTTACACAAAAGAATAAACAGGGAGCAATTGGACAATAAAAAAATGCAGTATTCGGAAGCCGGAGGGAACATTTCAAAACATCCAACCGAAACCGCTGAACGAGAATCAGTGCATTCAAAGTTATCCGTCACCCACCCCAGGTCTTCACTAGGCGTTTACGTCTCTCGCTGTTGATAGGTGTTAGCATCTTGCATATTCAGCCCCTCATCTACATGCATTAGTTCAGCTACGCCTCAGTAACTTTCTGATCGGGTGCCTTCTCCTGTTTCATCCAGTACCCCCCTAGACTGGGTTTTATGTTGAGGGGTCCTCGTCCATTCTGAGGACTTTTTGGACTCAATGTCCTTTTTTTCGCAGGGCTTCTCTTTGTGAGGTTCACATTCCCCCTCCAGCCCATTTTCCCATTGTTCATATAAATGCCCCAAAGGCTTCACGCATCTGACGAAGCGAGCAGAACTTAATCCAAGAGAATCAATTCTCTGAAGCTTATAAAATGCCACTACTCCGGTTCCTCCGTTGCCAACAGCGGCTGGTCAGAGGTCCTCAGGAAAGTGCACAAGCAGGAGTTTATCCCAGCATCTGCTATTCAGATAGACTATTCCTGAACACGGAGGCTCTGTTTGGTGACCATCACCAATTCCACGCATGGCATCTGCATGCATATTCATCGCGCCCCTCGGCCGCCGCCTGTTTTCAGGCAGTCATAAATTAAAATCTCCTACTGCGCTGCCCAGGCAAATCATGAAGCAGGCTGTAAGATGGATGCACTGTTACATCTTCGTAGCCCGGCTACTGCACCCGATCCCACAGCCATATCCTCAGCACGGCACTGGCTCTTCCGCCTTCCTTACTCGGGAGAAATCCTCTGAGTGGGACCCTGGAGCATTTGCAGCTCCCCTGCTGTGACTTTTAACAAAGAAAGCGAGGCCAAGTGCGGCGGACCCCCAGATCTTGCCCCCCTTTCCAAGAGGATCTTCTCCCCACTGCAGGGGGGCAGAGAGCAAAGCCAACCCGCCATCCTGGCCCGGGCCCAGTGCGTTTCGGGGGTCCTAAGAGTGGACCCCACCAGGTTTCCATGGGTCAGGGTCGGATCATGCCCGAGACCACAAAGGGACCCCTCCCCCCCCCCCCCCCCGCCCCGCATCCCCGTCCAGATCTTTCGCAGCACGAGCCTGGGGGAGAAAGGAAAGGTGCTCCCAGGTTTGCAGAGTCAGCAGCCCCTCGCCCCCTTCCCAGCCCCAGCCGGGGCATCAGGACCGGTCGGGGGGCAGGATCCGTCCCAAAGCGCTGAGCAGTGGAGCAGAAGGGCTTGAAGCCCCCCATGGGGGACGGGGGGGGGCTCAATCCCTTTGAATCTCTCCCCCCCGCCCCCCTCGCCTGCGCCCCCCAGCCCAAGCCGGCAACGCAAGAGGCTGGCCCGGGGGGGATCCTCCGCGTGCAGGAGCAGTCTACCTCCCCACCCCGGCAACCAAAGGGCAACGCTGTGGGGGGGGGGGCGGTGGGGGTCCCTCCCCCAGTGGGGCTCACCGGCGAGGAGGAGCAGCGGCAGCAGCAGGCAAGCGAGCCCCGGCGGGCAGCGGCGGCCGAGGGGAGCCATCCGGGCCGGGCGGCGGGGGGGGGGGGCCGGCTCAGCCCCGGGCGGGGGCGCCGGTGGGGGGCCGCCGGCAAGCGGGGTCGGCCGGCCGGGCGGGCAGCGGCAGGAGCATCTCGACGCCGCCGCCTCCTGCCTCCTCCGCCTCGCCTGGCCTCGCGGGGGCCCCGCCGGAGGCAGAACAAAAGACGACGCCCCGCCCCCGACGCCCCGCCCACCGGACACGCCCCCCTCGGTTGGGGAGGGGGCGCTGCGGTCCCGCCCCGCCGGCTGGCGCGGGAGGGCTGCGAGCCGGCGAGGAGCAGCGGGGGCGGGCGGGGAAGGGGGTCCAGCGGACGCGAGGGAAAGCACCCAGCACCCACCCACCCCCCACCCGCAGGAAGGGGTGAAATGGAGGAGGGGGCCGGCCGCGTTCGCACGCTCGCCCAAGCGGACCCGCGTCGGGGTTGCGGGTCCGTCTGAAACGGCCCTCTGCGCGCACGCGGGTCTGGGCAGGGCGGGTCGCCAGATGCTGATTTTCCTCCAGAGGGTGTTTTTTTTTAACTGGGGGACATTTTCCAAGAGTGGGGTGGTTTGCCTGGGGCAGGGGGTATTTCCATGGTTGACGTGGTTTGTCCTGGGGAGGTAATAAGTATTTCCATCAGGTGGTTTAAACTGGGCGTGGTTTATGCTGGGGGTGGGCGGGGCATTTCCATAAGTGAGGTGATTTGTATTGGGGGGTATTTCCATGGTTGGGGTGGTTTGTTCAGGAGGAGTGTTTACCACCTCAACCATGGAAATGCTCCCCAGTATAAAACACCACCAGTATAAACCACCTAATAGAAATACTTATTACCTCCCCAGGACAAACCACCTCAACCATGGAAATGCCCCCAGTATAAAACACCACCAGTATAAACCACCCAATAGGAATACTTATTACCTCCCCAGGGCAAACCACCTCAACCATGGAAATGCCCCCAGTATAAACCACCACCAGTATAAACCACCCAATAGGAATACTTATTACCTCCCCAGGACAAACCACCTCAACCATGGAAACGCCCCCACGGCACAAATGTGTTGCTTCTCTTTGCTTTGCCTCCCCCCTCCCCATGCTCTGCTGGCAGCAACCAAGTAATGCTAATAGCTGGGATGGGGGACTCATTGCCACAAGAGCATGCAAGAGCGGCCACAGGCAGAGGACTAGCAGGAGTGGGGGGGGGCAGAGGGCAGCCAGGATCCTTTTTTCCCAGGGCCCCTCCCCCCCCCACCCCGTCCATCAGCAGCAAGAGTCTTCCCCATTATGGTTTCCCGAATCCTTTCTCTGTGGGGTGCAGCGTGCAGGGGAAACGACTACGCTTTTAATCTGATAGGACCGAGACCCCAAACCCAAAGCAAAGACTTCTGCGTTCAGACAATGGCAGATGAATGGGGGCAGACCTTGGGGGGGGGGCACAGTCACCGCTGCCTGGATTTCCGGCCACCAATTTGGCCTAGGGTCTGCTTTTGGGGGCACTGGCCAGCAAAAGAATCCCCCAGTCTGGCGACCGCGGGGCAGGGTGATTGGCACGGTCGAACCCGATCCGGTCAGCTCTCGGGGTCAGTGCTTGGAAGGAAGACACAACAGAGGAAGGCCGTGGTGGTCGACCGCCTCTGCTTCTCCCTTGCCTCGAAAGCCCCTTGCTGGGGTTCGCCGTCACTTGAGGTTGCCACGAGTTGGCACTTCGCACATGCCCTGGAGAGGGATTCTCAAGCAGCCTCCAGTGAAGCCTGCCTGCTGCCCCTGCCTTCGCCATTTGCTCTGCTCCAGGCAAGCCACACAGGCGCACTGAATTCCGTTCCGGCCCTTTTGTCTGTCCGCAGCCATCCATCAATCACCCTAATTGGATGCCCCGAGTTCTAGTCTTTGGAGAGAGGAGGGGCCCCATTTTTCCCTTGCTGCCCTTCCCCCCCTCCATACCGGTAGCTGTAAAAACCTCTGAAGTGGCTCACGTCTGTCCCTCTAGCATCTTTATTCAACCTCCCCCCCCACACACAAAAAATACCCGAAAGGTTTTTTCGCGTTCCCCCCAGAAGTAGAGTTGCCATCTCCAGGTTGGGGAATCCCTGGAGATTTGGGAGAATCGAGCAGGGGTCTGCAACCTGCGGCTCTCCAGATGTTCGTGGACTACAATTCCCATCAGCCCCTGGGCTGATGGGATTTGTAGTCCATGAACATCTGGAGAGCCGCAGGTTGCAGACCCCTGAGAGGGTGTGGAGCGACCTCAGTGGGCTATAGGGCAGTGGTGGCAAACCTTTGGCACTCCAGATGTTATGGATTACAATTCCCATCAGCCCCTGCCAAGTGGCCATGCTGGCAGGGGCTGATGGGAATTGTAGTCCATAACATCTGGAGTGCCAAAGGTTCGCCACCACGGCTATAGGAGATTTATCTATTTATATTTACAATTTTTAAACCGCCCTCCCCCGAAGGGCTAGATTCTAGAAGGTAGCCATCTTCTCCAGGGAAGCGGATCCATGCTTTCTGATGATCAGTTGTGATTTCAGGAGATCTTCGGTCCTCACCTGGAGGATGGTAACTCGACAATGGGGCCGGGATTCTGCCCCCACCCCCCCGATCAATTTGACTGTGTGTACATACATGCATATGTATTCGCACACACACCCCTACGCAGCTCTGTGGTATATATGACACCGTTTCCCACTCGCAGCAAAAGTTCAGGATTTTTCTGACTCAGCAGGGTCGGAGCGCGGTTTCCTTCCCTTCCCCTTCATTCAAACCACCCCTTGCAGGAATAGATCCTGTTACAAACCACTGGAATAATATTTTACCGCTTGCCCGCCAAAGCCAAGTGCGGCCGTGCATTTCACAGCACAGCTACTGAATTCCGCAGCTGCCGCTAACAGATTGCGCTTGTAGTAATAACAATTCCAGCTGCATCGGGGGCTATTGGGTTTTTTCCCTGAATATCCGCTTGTCCGTTCTGATCCCAAACTCCGCCGGGCCTTTTCTGTAGCCAGATGTAACATCCTGCCCTCCTCTTTAAGACAGGGAAGAGGCAGAAAAACACCACATCACGAAGAAAGATTGTGCGTCTGTGGGCAATGTTTTGCATCACTGTCCCCTTTATACAGAGGCAAGAATGTTATTACTGCTGCCCTACCCAATTGGCACAGACAACTGGACAGCAAAAAATTATGTACTTACTAAACAACAATTCTGGAGTAATCCTAGAACAGACCGCAAGGTTTCTCAAATTGGTTGTCAATCAGCGATCTTAACTTATTTACGTAATATATGGATTGCGTTTTAACTCACATATTTCTTTTTTTGTATTAATAATATTTCTTTTTTTGTATTAATAATATGTCATTAAAGGAGCAGCAGTGGCGTAGGAGGTTAAGAGCTCGTGTATCTAATCTGGAGGAGCCGGGTTTGATTCCCCGCTCTGCCGCCTGAGCTGTGGAGGTTTATCTGGGGAATTCAGATTATCCTGTGCACTCCCACACACGCCAGCTGGGTGACCTTGGGCTAGTCACAGCTTCTCGGAGCTCTCTCAGCCCCACCTACCTCACAGGGTGTTTGTTGTGAGGGGGGAAGGGCAAGGAGATTGTAAGCCCCTTTGAGTCTCCTACAGGAGAGAAAGGGGGGATATAAATTCAAACTCCTCCTCCTCCTCCTCCTCCTCCTCCTCCTCCTCCTCCTCTTCTTCTTCTTGTATTGTATTGGGTTTTCTCGGGTAATTATTAAAAGGGGAAATGAGGCCTTCTCGCCTTGGGTTTTGATGGATTAGGAGGACATAATGCCAAAATACTGTAAAAGTCCAGCGTCACCTTAGAGACAGACTAAATGTCTGGGCCCAAAGTGAAATCTGACTAATGAAAATTTGGGCGGAGATGAATGTTGGTCATCTTTCATGGACTGAAATAAATGAAGGGGGAAACGCTTGACCCTAAATGAATTCGATAACTGAAAAATTAACAAAAAGCTAATGCTAGTACAGAAAATGAAAACCCAATAAAACACCAAGTAGGACCTAGAACAGTGGTGGCGAACCTTTGGCACTCCAGATGTTATGGACTACAATTCCCATCAGCCCCTGCCAGCATGGCCAATTGCCATGCTGGCAGGGGCTGATGGGAATTGTAGTCCATAATATCTGGAGTGCCAAAGGTTCGCCACCACGGACCTAGAACAATAAAACTGGCAAATTAAAACAGTGCCACTGTCAATCAATGACTAAGTCTAGTGCCTTCCCTCTGTGCAGTACAAATAATGAACAGGGTCATAGCAATACACACAAGTCCCTTTTAAACAGCAAACGTTAGTCGCTGGATCCCTGTTTGATTTTGCTACAACAGACGAGTGTGGCCTCTCAGTCGTGGCCTTCTTGGTGTTTACCCCATTTGTGCAAAACCGCACACCAAGGGGTCATGGTCTTCCCGATGGTCATAAAACACTGCAAAACGGATCCCCCCCGTCAATGAGCTTTTCAGAGCAGCGGAATTATACATGGGCTTGTTTTTTTGATGTTTTGATCACTTTGGGAAGATCACTTTGGGATGATCACTTTGGGATGTTTCATGAGGATCCTCTGAGATTTGATCTGAGGTTGCCAATGCCTTAGCAGACCAGGCGATCGAGAGCAGCAGCAGCAGAAGGCCATTGCTTTCACATCCTGCATGGGAGCTCCCAAAGTTACCTGGTGGGCCACTGCGAGTAGCAGAGTGCTGGACTAGATGGACTCTGGTCTGATCCAGCTGGCTCTTTCTTATGTTCTTAAGGCCATTGCTTTCACATCCTGCATGGGAGCGCCCAAAGGCACCTGGTGGGCCACTGCAAGTAGCAGAGTGCTGGACTAGATGGACTCTGGTCTGATCCAGCTGGCTCTTTCTTATGTTCTTAAGGCCATTGCTTTCACATCCTGCATGTGAGCTCCCAAAGGCACCTGGTGGGCCACTGCAAGTAGCAGAGTGCTGGACTGGATGGACTCTGGTCTGATCCAGCAGGCTACTGCTTATGTTCTTAAGGCCATTGCTTTCACCTCCTGCACGTGAGCTCCCAAAGGCACCTGGTGGGCCACTGCGAGTAGCAGAGAGCTGAACTAGACGGACTCTGGCCTGATCCAGCAGGCTCTTTCTGAAGTTCTTAAATGTCCAGGCTGTTTGGATTTATTTATTTTTTGCCTTCAAGTCACTGCTGATTTACGGTGACCCCGCAGGGTTTTAAAAGAAAGAGACATGAGGAGGTGGTCTGCATTAAACTTGGGGGAGGGTAGCAGGGGAGACTCTGCAGGAGGGGGTGATTAAGTACTTGCCAGTTCTTGCTCCCCCCCCCCCCAACATAGCACGGAAAAGCAAGGAATTAGGAGCCATTTCCTTTGAACGTATGCCCTAATGGAACTGTCCATTCCACAGACCACGGAGGCCTGTTGGCTGATAGCCCTGCTCCCGATATTGTACGTTCTTCCTCCTTTTCGTAATTAAGCCCAACATCTGGTTTGCCTCCTTCCCTAACTGGGCTGCACCCGGAGCAGATGTTTGCATCCCGATGGCTTTGCCAGCACGTAAATCCCTTTCCTGAGTTGTTACAGTTCATTTTGAACCAATCAGAGCAGCTGTTGCTGAACTGTTGTTTAAATCTTGGCAGCCCACCTGGTCTCAAGTGGGCAATCGGAAGCCCTCCCATGGCGGAGATCTACTGACCAGCACTGGATCTGCAGCGGGGGCATAATACTGACCCGACGTAAGCTGGCTGCAATTTGGTGACCAGCGTGGCGGCAGACTCCAATCTGGAGCGCCAGGTTTGATTCCCCACTCCTCCACGTGAAGCCACCGGGTGACATTGGCCAGTCGCAGTTCTTTCAGAACTCTTTCGGTCCCACCTACCTCAGAAAGTGTCTGTTGTGGGGAAGGAACGGAGCTTGTGAGCCACTTTGAGACTCCTTATAGGAGAGAAAAGTGGGGTATAAATCCAAACTCCTCCTCTTCTTCACTCCCCACCACTATTTTGCAGGGCTGTTTGTAATGGCTGTTGTTGTAATAAGAACTAGCCTGCTGGATCAGACCAGAGTCCACCTAGTCCAGCTCTCTGCTACTCGCAGTGGCCCACCAGGTGCCTTTGGGAGCTCACCTGCAGGAGGTGAAAGCAATGGCCTTCTGCGGCTGCTGCTCCCAAGCACCTGGTCTGCTAAGGCATTTGCAATCTCAGATCAAGGAGGATCAAGATTGGTAGCCAAAGATCGACTTCTCCTCCATCAATCTGTCCAAGCCCCCTTTAAAGCTATCCAGGTTAGTGGCCATCACCACCTCCTGTGGCAGCATCTTCCAGACACCGCTCACACGTTGCGTGAAGAAGTGTTTCCTTTTATTAGTCCTAATTCTTCCCCCCAGCATTTTCAATGAATGCCCCCTGGTTCTAGTATTGTGAGAAAGAGCGAAAAATTTCTCTCTGTCGACATTTTCTATCCCATGCATAATTTTATAACTTCAATCCTATCCCCCCTCAGCCGTCTCCTCTCCAAACTAAAGAGTCCCAAACGCTGCAGCCTCTCCTCATGGGGAAGGTGCTCCAGTCCCTCAATCATCCTCGTTGCACAAGAGGTGTTTTGAACAGATGCTGACTATTATTAACATGATTGTCGTTCATCACTTTCAATAGGCCATTAGTTTGTTCAATCCTTTTTAACGCTGGGCACCACGCCATGAGTCAGGGATGGCCCAGTGCTCGCTATTACACTGCAGGCTGTTGTTTGAATCTACCTAGATAAGGCAGGAGAAACACCTGTGACAGAAATAAGAAACCATCGCCACCTTACAGAAGGAGGAGCAGCAGTGGCGTAGTGGTTAAGAGCAGGTGCGTTCCAATCTGGAGGAACTGGGTTTGATTCCCCGCTCTGCGGCTTGATTGATTGATTGATTGATTGATTGATTGATTGATTGATTGATTGATTGATTGATTGATTGATTGATTGAATATACCGCCCTATCCCCGAAGGGCTCAGGGCGGTGAACAATATAATATCATGTATAAAAACATATATATGAGTTTAAAAATTTACATTCTAAACCAGGGGTAGGGAACCTGCGGCTCCCCAGATGCCCAGGAACCACAACTCCCATTGTAGCTGTAGAGGCTTATATGGGGAATTCAGATTAGCCTGTGTACTCCCACACATGTCAGCTGGGTGACCTTGGGCTAGTCACAGTTCTTCAGAGCTCTCTCAGCCTCACCTACCTCATAGGGTTTTTGTTGAGAGGGGGGAAGGGAAAGGAGATTGTAAGTCCCTTTGAGTTTCTGTGCAGGAGAGAAAGGGGGAATATAAATCCAAACTCCTCCTCCTCCTCCTCCTTCTACTATTTCCCAAGGAACAAAGCACAAACCAGGGTAAAAGGACAAAAATCTACTCCTTTTATTTTTTTTAATTTTTAAACAAGCATGAGGTAGTTGTGTTGTTAACCAAAAAAATAGAGAAATAGTAGTAAAAACACTATGCTACAACACACTCTATGCAACTGTTTTTTAAAAAAGTTTTTATAAAATTAAATAAAATACAGATGTTCTGAGGAAATAAAAAATACGTTGCCGTACATTAAAAAAGGAGGAAAAGCGATGAATACCTAAAATATTAGGTACAAGAACCTATGGGGACCTGCTGGCAGAACTCCTACATGCAAGCGTCTTCAAAAGAAAATGGCGCCAAGAATTGGCCCCGTTCTGTTCAGTGGCGCTGTTCAGATGGACCGCACCTTCACGTAGTATCAAAAGTCCCAGCCGGTGAGGTGACCCAGTAATCCAAGAAGGTTCTCTATTTTCAGTAGAAGTTGTTAGAAGCACTCGCAGAGTGTAAAAGATGCCACCGTTATCTGCCCGCTAGAAACTAAGGGCCAACGCTCACCCAAATGAACCGCTTCTGCGGAGGTTAGCTCAATGCAATCGAGTGGCAAGTCTCTGCAAGGACTGTACCGCTTCGGGCTGCAGAGTGTGCGTATGTGCGTACTGCATATCGGAACACTTTTTGAAAAGCGTACGAAGAAAATTAGCTCGTCCAGATACATCAAAACCCATCTCCCCAGAATTGCAAAGGCACAGAGAATTCACACACACAACCTTTTGACTACTCCTGCAAGCTTAGGGGTGGCAGAGTCCTGGGAGGAGCTTTATCACTTGGATTTGGCTTAACGTTGAACTGGCCCTAAACGTTGCGGTTCTTGCCTTATTAGAGCATGTGGCAGCTTACTAGGGAAAGTGGTTGCTTTTCTCCACGCTGCTGCAAATCCACAATGGACGTGGGTGGGAGATCACCGCTGCAGAGAAACACTGGTGGCCCGATACCAGTGATGGCGAATGCGAACCCGAGGACCCAGGTGCCCAAATTGCAGCCTTAAAACCCCACTTATTTATGCTTAAAGTGCCAACCTGACGGCTTAACACCTGAATACTGTGGTTTTTAGTTTACAGAAAAAAACAATGGTGGCTCCAAAGAGCGCCGTTACTCAGGAGTAAGCTTGGTGAAGGAACCATCCAATGCTTCGAATGGGTGAATCACGACCCTAGGAGGGTTTACTCAGAGGCAAGCCCCATTGCCAGCAACCAAACTTACTCCCAGGTAAAGGATCGTGCCCAGGCCAGCCTAGATGTGTGTGTGGGGCGTGTATGATTTTCTGTTGAACTCTGTTCACGCGTGCCCACAGAAAGGGCTCCGAGTGCCACCTCTGGCACCCGAGCCATAGGTTCGCCATTGCTGCCCTATACAGCAAGTAGGTGCCCCGGGATGCAAAATAGTGTCCTGCAGAAGCGGCTCCCATGCAGCAACCGGTTTGCTTTGCTTTTTTTTTTTAAGAGAGCGGAACTTTAGGAACGCCTCTTCTGTATCTACATCTGGTCACTGTGGTCAGTGGTACGAGCCAGCAATTTCTGGGCAGTTCTGTTTCCAGTGACCGTCTTGGAGCTTGGGGAAACTGAGGCCAGCTCAGAGACGGTGCACAGAGCCCCGCGCTCGGTCAGACTCGGCACCTACAAAGCAGCAGCCTTAGCGGTTTCCTCTGACGACATCAAAGCTATCTCTGAGGCCCCTTCCGCACACGCAAAATAATGCGTTTTCAAACCACTTTCACAACTGTTTGCAAGTGGATTTTGCCGTTCCGCACAGCTTCAAAGAGCACTGAAAGCAGTTTGAAAGTGCATTATTCTGCATGTGCGGAATGAGCCTCTGAGACATAGGCTGATTATACTCTGGCGCTCTGCCCCACAGCGAGCGCATGGTTCCGGCACGGCAGAGATTCTTGTTGCTGACGAAGCGTTCGAAGTCGTAATGCGGCCCCAGAAGAACCCACGCAGATTTTGCAAAGCAGGGACGCCAGAGATTTCTATACTGCCGAGGCTTCCTTTCAGGGCGTACTCAAAAAAAAAGAGCGAAGGTTGGTTTGCTTTTTAAAAGCCTTTTAAAGGTACTGATACCACTGATATTGCTCTTGCGGAAATGGCTTTTGTATTTTAAGGGGAAAGCTGTCTGCCTGCCTGTCCCTCAGAGCAAGGAGGGGTCAAGGGATTGACAAATTAAACGCGCAAAATGCAAAAAAGCCACGAAAGCAACCTCCGCCATCATAATGTCTGATATGGCGATACTCGATAGCCCACGCTTTAAAGGATAATATTGGCCCTTTTCCCACTTACCTTAAGCCCCACACTACTCTCCTAAAGTAGCGCGGGGTCCAGCTGCACTCCCCACTTCAGGGGCGGCGAGAATGCAGCCGCCCTGACGCTGCCTCTCTCGCGCCCCCTCAGCGCCGGTGGCTTAATTCCTAAGCGCCTTAACCTTCAACGATGGGTGCCTTTTGACGGTAACCCTGCACAGAAGCGGGGTTGGCCAAGGGAAGCTCCAGAGTCGCGGCGCCAGGAATTGCGCCCGCTGGGAATTGCACGCAGCAACCCTCCGACAAGGGTAAGTGGGGAAAGGCCCATTGATCCTTCCTTCAGACTCTCTATCTTCCCTTTTGAGCGGCGTGGGGGCAGGGGATTGCGAGTCGTGCGGCAGGCAGTGGGGCAGCTCCTTGTGTTTCAACAGGGAAATGTGAGGAGGCGCCACTGTGGAGGGACTGCGGGACTAGAAGCACCGTGGAAAGCACTCCATGCATAATGGGCCACGGCCTCCACTCCGCTCCCCCTGACAAGACCTCCGCCCCAGGAATCCGGGGACTCTTCCAAGCTGAGCTGCCAATTGCCGCCGCTGCCGCCGCCAGGAGCTGGATTTGATCTCGCTTCCCTTGACCCAGGCCAGTGACAACTCTATTGATGTGCTGAAATCGCAGGCACAGACCATGAAGTCTGAAGGCCAAGATCCCTTCACCTTGAATCAAATGCACACAATTACGGAAGGGGTTATGTGGGTTGAGCGTGGGTTAAGGTGTCGGACTAGGGCACGGGTCTGCAACCTGCGGCTCTCCAGATGTTCATGGACTACAATTCCCATCAGCCCCTGCCAGCATGGCCGTTCTCTTGGATATGTCCTTTTTGACTCACACAACCATAAGCCTTCGCCAGTGGGGCATAGTGATGAAAAGCGGTGGACTCTAATCGGGAGAACTAGGTTTTAATTCCACACTCTATGTGAGCAGCAAGGGGTAGCCCAGGGGTCTGCAACCTGCAGCTCTCCAGATGTTTATGGACTACAAATCCCAATTGGCCATGCTGGCAGGGGCTAGTGGGAATTGTAGTCCATGAACATCTGGAGAGCCGCAGGTTGCAGACCCCTGGGGTAGCCTCATCTCCTGCTAGTTCCCATTGGAAACAATGGATGATGGGGCACCCCTTTTGGGGGTCCATAAGTTTGGACCCCCTGAACCAAATTCCATCAAACTTGGTGGGTATCATCAGGCCAAAATGCAAAACCCCCACCAAAAATACTAAAAAAAAACCAAATTTTTGGGTATACCCGAATATTCAGGTATATCCGAATATGTTATTTGTCTTATTCGGGCATACAGATAATTTTATGCCTGAATAAATCCGAATCCGAATTTTACCAAATTTCTAGGTTATTGACCAAGCCTAGTTAAAAGTGGTAAGCTCTAATCTGGAGGACCTGGGTTCAATTCCCCACTCCTCCACATGAGTTGTGGACTCTTATCTGGCGAACCGGGTTTGTTTCCCTGCTCCTCCACATGAAGCCTGCTGGGTGACCCTGGGCCAGTCACAGTTCTCTCAGGACTCTCTCAGCCCCACCTACCTCACTGTTGTCGGGAGAGGAAGGGAAAGAGCTTGTCAGCCACTTTGAGTCTCCTTACAGGGGAGAAAGGCGGGGTATATATCCGAATTCTTCTTCTTCTTATCCTGCATCATACCATCGGTCCATCAAGGTGAGAATTACCTGCTCAGACCAGCAGTGGCTCTCGTACTCTCACAGGGTCTTTCACATTACCTACTGCCTCGTTTTTTTTACCTGGAGTTGCCGAGGATTAAACCCAGGGCCCTCTGCATGCCAACCAAATGCTCTACCACTGAGCCAAAAATGAAACTGGCTTATTCCGTGTCGGTCCACCAAGGCCAGTATTCCCCTTAAAATGCAAAAGCCACGAAAGCAACCTCCGCAATATCGATATGAGCGATATCGATATTACCTTTAAAGGATAATATTGATCTTTCCTTCGGGCTTTCTATCTCAAGAGGAGGTCTTTCGCATCACCTACTGGCTCACCCTTTTAGCGGGAGATTTGAGGGGTCAAACTCGGGACCTTCTGCACGCGGGCCTGGTGCTCCCCCACTGAGCCGAGGACCACCCTTCAATGCATCCGCCTTCTGAGTCAGGCGATCAACGTCAACATTGCCCACTGCTCTTCAAGATTCAGGCTGAGATCTTCCACGTCACCTCCTGCCTGGTTTTTCCAGCTGGAGATCCCGGGGTTCGAACCTGGGGAGATCTGCGTGCCGAGATGCTCGGCCATTGAGCCACGGGCCCTCCCTCCCTTCCGCTAAACTTCGAATTATGAAGCTATTTAGTACCGCCGAGGATGTTATGCTATTGCAAGCTTTTTGCCAGAGCCCGCTGCCCTCTTCAAAGATGGTGGGCACAGGCCACGTTCTCAAACGCTGCGGGAGAACTGATGAGACTA
This sequence comes from Sphaerodactylus townsendi, assembly GCF_021028975.2. Lineage (NCBI taxonomy): Eukaryota > Metazoa > Chordata > Lepidosauria > Squamata > Sphaerodactylidae > Sphaerodactylus > Sphaerodactylus townsendi. The sequence goes on from NC_059441.1 coordinate 2,897,451, forward strand.
GAAAGGCCCCTGCAGAGCAAGACCTGCGATTGGCTCGTGGGGAAAACATCACAGGGAGTGGGGTCGACGACCTCTCCCTCTTCCTGAAGAAGGTTGGCATTCCCGCTCCCCACTGAGTCCAGGCGTTCCCCAGACCCCGGGAAACCAGCCGCCATCTTGGAAGTCTTTAACGACGCCCCAGAGCCCTCTGGCCCACTTTCCCCTTCCTGGCTATGCTCAGAATGGCCTGGAGAAGCCCGCCGAGACGAGTCTCCCTCTGAAGAGGGGCGTTTTGGGGCCCAGACCTCCAGAGGCAGCCCTTCTGCGTCCAGCATGCGGAGCTGCGCGTCGTGATCTCTGCTGGAGGCCAAGAAATCCGAGTGGACGATGACCTCCGCTTCCACCTGGCTGACGTTGCCAGGTGTCTGTTCCTTCTTCCCGTCGTTCTGTAGGATTCAAGAGACAAAAACGGGGGGGGGGGGGTTCAGTAAAAGAGTTCCCAAAAAACATAGGAGGTGAGTCCTGTTACCAAAGCGATCTGGCTTACCACAACCGCCTCTTCCTTCTTGGGCTCGAATCAAGTGGAAGATCCCCACAGATTAGAGAGCAGCAGTGGCGTAGTGGTTAAGAGCAGGTGCACTCTAATGTGGAGGAACCGGGTTTGATTCCCAGCTCTGCCGCCTGAGCTGTGGAGGCTTATCTGGGGAATTCAGATTAGCCTGTGCACTCCTACACACGCCAGCTGGGTGACCTTGGGCTAGTCACAGCTTCTCGGAGCTCTCTCAGCCCCACCTACCTCACAGGGTGTTTGTTGTGAGGGGGGGAGGGCAAGGAGTTTGTCAGCCCCTTCGAGTCTCCTTACAGGAGAGAAAAGAGGGATATAAATCCAACTCTTCTTCTCCTTCTTAAGAGAGTCAGCAGAAGGTAATAATTAAGGTGTTAGACTAGGATTTGGGAAACCCAGGTTTGATTCCCCGCTCTGCCACCGGAATTTGCTGGGCGACCTTGGGCCAGTCACACCCGTCAGTCTTGAATCAAGTCTGTTTTTCTAAGCATAAAGAAATCAGTTTGCAGAAACCAATGGATCGCCGAGATATGAACTGCATCGTGCGCTGCAGGAATGCAGGACAGGAACGAGAACAAAGCCAGCGTTAGACACACCCAGTACAATGAACGTCAGAAGTTTCCCTTCCTGCTATAAAGGAAGTCCCGCCCTTGGAATACGCACCATCACAGCCTCATACACCAAAGCGTGTAACACCAGGTTCCGCCCGCCACTGGACGCCACCTTCACAGTTCCATTCAAAGCCACTGCTGTGTCTTTTATGACCGTCTCTCCGTAGCGCACGATGGGGCTTGCCCAGCTGTCCATTGGCTTACTCCAAGGTGGCTGGGGAAGCAAAGTCAGGAGTTATTTCTGGGGACATAACACTCAAGCCCGCCCTGGAATAAGAGGCAAAGTGGAATAAGAAGCAATAAAAAAGAATAAGAATAAGAGGCAATAAAAAGCAAAACCTTTGGAACTTGAGCGTGTCAAAAGTTTTAAGGCCTCGTGAAGAAAATACACAGAAGAAGAAGAGTTGGATTTATGTCCCCCCTTTCTCTCCTGCAGGAGACTCAAAGGGGCTTACAATCTCCTTGCCCTTCCCCCCTCACAACAAACACCCTGTGAGGTCGGTGGGGCTGAGAGAGCTCCGAGAAGCTGTGACTAGCCCAAGGTCACCCAGCTGGCGTGTGTGGGAGTGCCCAGGCTAATATGAATTCCCCAGAGAAGCCTCCACAGCTCAGGCGGCAGAGCTGGGAATCAAACCCGGTTCCCCCAGATTAGATACACGAGCTCTTAACCTCCTACGCCACTGCTGCTCCAGAGGTGTCAAACAAAGATTCTAGGGATATAACAGAGCTATATATAACAGAGCTATATATCCTGAATATAATTCAGGAACCAAGAGGCCTCACCCTCTTGAAGGCGGTAAATCTGAGCAACATCAGGTTGCGGTTAAGCATTATCTAAGTTTAACAGCAGTAGTAGTCACAGGACTAGTAGTAACAACAGCAGTCGTAATCTCTGCACGTAGAAATCTGGTATGCCAGGATTCTTAGGCTCCACTCTAGCTTGTGCCAGGTTGGCTGTTGTGAGTTTCTCAGACTTCGTTGGCGTGGCCCGGTAGGTTTTGCGCCTCGCGTTTTGCCCGTTTCTATGGCTTCAGAGGTATGTCACGATAAGGCATCTTATCGTGACATGCCGCTGAAAATGCCAGCCAAAGAAACAGGTGGAACATGAGAAGAGAAGAAGAAGAGTTTGGAATTTTATCTGCCCTTTCTCTCCTGTAAGGAGACTCAAAGGGGCTTTCCCTTCCCCCTCACAACAAACACCCTATGAGGTAGGTGTGGCTGAGAGAGCTCCGAAGAACTGTGACTAGCCCAAGGTGACCCAGCTGGCGTGTGTGGGAGTGCAGAGGCTAATCTGAATTCCCCAGATAAGCCTCCACAGCTCAAGCGGCAGAGCGGGGAATCAAACCCGGTTCCTCCAGATTAGAGTCCACCCGCTCTTAACCACTACGCCACTGTGAGGAGGAAAATCCACCAGAAAACGGCACAGAAAATCCACAACAGCCAATTGATTCTGGGAGTGACTCTTCCCGGTCTGCGCTGGAACTAGACGAGGCCTGGAATCAGTTTGGCACGCTGCGGTCCCAGCACTGATAATGAGAACTTGGAGCAAGACCCCTTCCCTGACATCCGCCTGACCTTGGCCCCAGTTGAGGTGACCTCCTTCCCGCCTTGGCCCATCTGGCTCAAAATGGGGAAACCAGATGTTGCACTCTTCCCCCTCCCCACTGCGCTGTGACCTTCTGCAAGTACCCCTGGCGATTGGCAAACGTAAAGGGGCAAAAGGAATGAAGAATCCTTTCAGGCCAAGGGCCTCTCGTTCAGGAGTCAGGCGCCCACGGCCAACCTTTGGGGTCAAGGTGCCAGAGGCCACGCCAGAGGCACGATGGGACACATGCCCCCCACCCCATTTTATCTTGCCTCAAGACTGCAGTGCATTCTGGGATGGGCAGACGGGCAATAGCGCAGAGCTGATCTGTGGGAACGTCAGCAAGCAGGAAGCGTTCTATTCCCACCCCGTCCATCCACCATTAAGGTGGGTTTCCCCGGCGACCACCATTAGAGTGGCCTGCCGCACACCCTGTCACACAGCAAGACACTTGTCAGTCTTTTAGCACAGTGATTCTTGCACACAAAGAGATGAAAGGAAAGAGGTCAGGGAAGAGCCAAACCTCAAACCTGCCGACAAGTTTGACATGAAGAAAGCCCTGGAGCAGCAGTGGCGTAGGACAGTGGTGGCGAACCTTTGGCACTCCAGATGTTATGGACTACAGTTCCCATCAGCCCCTGCCAGCATGGCCAATTGGCTGGGGCTGATGGGAATTGTAGTCCATAACATCTGGAGTGCCAAAGGTTCGCCACCACGGGCGTAGGAGGTTAAGAGCTCGTGTATCTAATCTGGAGGAACCGGGTTTGATTCCCCGCTCTGCCGCCTGAGCTGTGGAGGCTTATCTGGGGAATTCAGATTAGCCTGTACACTCCCACACATGCCAGCTGGGTGACCTTGGGCTAGTCACGGCTTCTTGGAGCTCTCTCAGCCCCACCTACCTCACAGGGTGTTTGTTGTGAGGGGGGGAAGGGCAAGGAGATTGTCAGCCCCTTTGAGTCTCCTGCAGGAGAGAAAGGGCGGATATAAATCCAAACTCTTCTTCTTCTCTTCTTATGTATCGCTTATCACCCATCACATCTACAATGGCCATGATCCTCGGGCTGGGACCCAAATCTGCCACGGTTCCTTTTTCTCCAGGAGGCTAGCAATCCTGCAGTCTTGAAAAATAAGATGCTGGGCTTTCCCTGTGTTACGTTCTGTCAAAACAAACCTCAAAGCTGGATTCCGAGGACTCCCACTACAGAGGAGGGAAAGAATCTCCCGTTTGCTTTTCAACGCTACGTGGCACAAACTGGCATCTCCCACGAACTGTTTGTATATAAAGTGAAAGATGAAGAGATTGATTAAACTGCAGGGGTCTTCAAACGATGGCCCTCCAGATGTTCATAGACTACAATTCCCATGAGCCCTACCACTTGGCCATGCTGGCAGGGGCTGATGGGAATTGTAGTCCATGAACATCTGGAGGGCCATAGTTTGAAGACCCCTGGATTAAAGCAATAGCTTTTCCCAGGGCCTGGTGACCGATGGGAATCGGTGGGGGGGGGAGGGGAGAGCAGTTGCGTAGCTAACATGGGGCGGGGTGGTGGTGTTAGGGTTAGGTGTCCTGGGCACACGCCATTGGGGTCACGTGGGGGCAGAAAATTGGCCCCACGCCCCTCCCCCCTCACCCTGCCAGGCCTGGCAAAAGCCACTGCTGGGCACCCCTGCCTAGCCTCATGCCACCAGCCAGGCCCCACGGACCGGAGCAGCCTGGTGGGGCCAGGCCACACGACTGGGTGGCCACCCAACCAGGCTGCTTTTTCAGCTGACTGCTCTTTGCAGCCGGCTGAACTAAGGTAAGTTGGGGGGGTGGCGCAAGGGGGCGGGACCCCATTTTGCCCCAGGCGCCATCCCCCCATGCCACCCTGCAAGTATACCTTTCCTAACACGTAGTCGGATGAAGACTTCTGCTAAGCTCAAAAGCTTGCCCAAAGCTTTATTTTATTTATTTATTTATTTATTGTTTAGTTTTATATACCGCCCTATCCCTGAAGGGCTCTGGGCGGTGTACAACAAAGTTCAATCATAATACAGCTAAATACAATCAAAAACTAAACAATTAGATTCCAATATAAATAAATTACGAAATCCCCATTAAAACAGCGGTCAATACCAAGTTTAAAATCGAAATCGGGCGCCCAGCAAGCCCATTTTAAAACCCTCTCAAAATGGGAAGACTGCTGGCTCCATCCATAAAAAGATGTGAACAGAAACGAGGATAGGAGGGGGGGGGGGCACCCGTTTTGCATTGTTTTGCTGAATCCTAACACAAAGCCCCAACTTGAACAACTCCAGGCCAGCCTGATCTTGTCAGATCTCAGAAGCTAAGGAGCAGCAGTGGCGTAGGAGGTTAAGAGCTCGTGTATCTAATCTGGAGGAACCGGGTTTGATTCCCAGCTCGGCCGCCTGAGCTGTGGCGGCTTATCTGGGGAATTCAGATTAGCCTGTACACTCCCACACACGCCAGCTGGGTGACCTTGGGCAAGTCACAGCTTCTCGGAGCTCTCTCAGCCCCACCTACCTCACAGGGTGTTTGTTGTGAGGGGGGAAGGGCAAGGAGATTGTAAGCCCCTTTGAGTCTCCTACAGGAGAGAAAGGCGGGAAATAAATACAAACTCTTCTCTTCTTCTTCTTAGTTAGCACATAGATGGGCAACCGCCAAGGAATTCCAGGGTTGTGCTGATGGCAAACCACCTTTGAACATCTCTTGCCTCAAAAAACCCTACAGAGTTGCTGTAAGCCAGCTGTGAAAGGACAGCACACAAACACACACACACACAACAGAAGGTGTGCACAGGGATTTTTGTTTTGGATTTGGCACAGGCTGTAACAGCTGGTTGAACCCCCTCTCCAAGATATTTTTATGCCCGACTGAAGGGGAAACTTTACCTTTACTTAAGAAAACCATTGGAAATAGTGGGGTCGGTCAATAGGGCAAGAAACATAAGTAGCACATTTTGAAATGTCATTATGTAAATGAAGAAATGCATGAAGAAGAAGAAGAAGAGTTTGGATTTATATCCCCCCTTTCTCTCCTGCAGGAGACTCAAAGGGGCTGACAATCTCCTTGCCCTTCCCCCCCTCACAACAAACACCCTGTGAGGTCGGTGGGGCTGAGAGAGCTCCGAGAAGCTGTGACTAGCCCAAGGTCACCCAGCTGGCGTGTGTGGGAGGGTACAGGCTAATCTGAATTCCCCAGATAAGCCTCCACAGCTCAGGCGGCAGAGCGGGGAATCAAACCCGGTTCCTCCAGATTAGATACACGAGCTCTTAACCTCCTACGCCACTGCTGCTCCTCATTCAAAAGATTTTGGGGGTGGGGTGTCATTTCCCTGGTTTTGTGCTCTGTCCTCAAAAGCTGACCCCAGAAGAAAAGTGTGTTCGTCTTTTCAGTGCCACAAGACTCCTGGTTATTTTTGCCGCCATAAACTGAAAAGGGAAATCCAGCCTGGATTTGACCCTCCAAGTAAGCGAAGGGCCTCGTCTGTTTCAGCAGTTCTAAGCTGCGGGGCTCCGTAAAGGCTGGAAGAAATTTCTCCCATTAGCCTATTTTGCGGCAAGCTGAAAGGAGAATCCCTCTCCTAAGAAACCGCCCGCTTTCAATCTCAGCTCGAGCATTTACTGCCCTCTAGTGGCTGGCCAGAGAGGCAGAGGTTGGCCAGAAGATGCTGGCTCTCTTGATCCGGTTAGTGCAAACGGGCAAAAAAGAGTAACGTTGCACATCAATGCTGCATGGGTATCAATAATGTGTGTTTTGTGCTACAATACTATTTAACATGCATACACACGCATTGTCACAATTCTCCCATATATGAGGTGTATACCCAATTTTTCACAATCTTGAACCTATGCACATAAATTAGTTACAACTATATAACCATGTAAGACAATACATAACTTCTAGAACAGGAATATCATATCTTGTTGGGGCAAGCAAATAAATCATGCTCACCCCTCTCTGTCGGAAAAATACCGGAACAGGGGCACATAGCCAAATATCTTGAATTATTAACTGAACCCCAACAGAGATGGATTATCACAAGGGCCAGATCCAATACCTTCCCATCGGCCATTTCAAAGGGTCGCTACTTATCCATACCTCTCCAGGATCGGGTTCGCCAAACTGTAAAAATCAAGTGGAGACTCTTGCTCACATTATTCTTGACTGTCCGAGATATGTGGGCATTAGGAATTTCTCTCCCAGGCTGGCCCTAGACAAATCTGAAAGTGACTCTGACTGTTCTGTTGTGGAGCTTCTGTTAAACAACACAGATGTCATGCTCTTGGAAAAAGTAGCAAAATTTCTTTTACAAGTGACAGAACTTTCTAAGTATTGTATACTGCTATATAGTCTTCCTGTCTGCGCTTCGAATGTACTCTTGATTTGTATTTCAAAAATGTCTGGCAATGCTCTAGAACCTATTTTTAAATGCCAAATAAAGGTTGTTGTTGTTGTTGTTTACAATACATAACTTCATGTGACAGAATCTACATGAATATTATCCTAATTTTCAACCCAATTCTTGACTGGAGATATGGAACTATAGTGCAGGCCACAATGACTGAACAATAGATTTTGGACTAAACACATCTACATAGGAATAAGAGACAGATAATTAGGATAATCCACACCCTATGAGGTGAGCCAATGTTCAACAGGGAGCTGGGAATATTTAGTCTGGAGAAGTGAAGGTTAAAGGTTAAAGAAGTGAAGGTGAAAGGACATGATAGCTAAATATTTGAATATCTGAAGGGATATCATGTCGAAGAGGGAGCAAGCTTGTTTTCTGCTGCCTCAGAGACTAGAGCACGGAGTAATGGATTCAAGGTGCCGGAAAAGAGATTCCACCTAAACATTAGGAAGGATTTTCTGTCAGGGTTGTTTGACAGTGGAATTCACTGTCTCGGAGCGTGGTGGAGGTTCTTTGCTTCTTTGGAGGTTTTTAAACAGAGGCTGGATATGTCAGGAGTGCTTTGATTGTGTGTTCCTGCAAGGCAGGGGGTTGGACTTGATGGCCCTTGGGGTCTCTTCCAACTCTTTCATTTTATGATTCCATATTGCCGGCACATTCAGCACTGGGGGGGCCAAACGTGAAATCCCACACGCTCGCCATGGGCTTGCTTGAACTGATCTCCTAATTGCCTTGCACGTCCTCTAAGGGGCACAAAGACAGACGCAAACAGATTAACTAAATTAGCCCAATTAAACATTCACTAATGAAATGAAACGCTCCAGACATGGCGAAGTATTAGGCCTGGGGGGGGGGGGGGCGACGGTTTTCAGTGGGCAAACAATTTGTCGATAGAATAACCAAACACCACAAAGAAATCCGGGAAGAAAACTGCACGGGCCGAGTCAGTCTGGACGAAGCAAAGGTGCACCTGACCGCTCCATCGCCCCCAAAATACGACCGTCTGGAGCAGCTTGTTTCAATAAGTATGCAAGGTGACGTTCTCCTGCAGAAAATGATGGGATGGTCCCAGAGAAGCAAGATGCAGTCTAATTCCCAAGCCATGGCAGTGCTGACTTGGTCACAATTAGGCTTGGAAATTTGGGTGCACCGAATTCCAGATTCGGCCCGACTTTGAGTGCATTCGGGCAGATTCGGGCCAAAATCGGCCGAATATGTCCTGCCCAAATCTGAACGAATCTGAATTTGGTTTTTTTTGCGTTTCGGCCTGCAGGGGGCACACTTTTAAAACTAGCGGCCCCAACATTTCAGGGTATCACTTTGGTGCTGCTAGCTTCAAAAATGCGCCCCCTGCAGGCTGAAACACAAAACACACACACACACACACACAGTTAAAAATCAGACAAACCCAAATGCAAGATCACTGAGTGGCCAAACTGACCATAAAACCAGCCGACAGCAAATCTTTTGACAGAAAGGAACATGAGGGGGGAATCAACAAAAATAGAAAGCCCAGCATGGACATAATTACCGTACAACTTGCGACTGCAGCAAGGGATGGTACACATCCACAAACAGGCCCCAACTGGAAGCAACTGAAAAGTAGTTTTTGAACAGTCTTCAAAGGCCGCCCCAGAGTGAGGTGCAAGGCATGAGTCAAACAGTGCTTGAAAAAACAGTACATCTCACATCCTCAAGTGGCAGAGCGGGGAATCAAGACCAGTTCAGATTAGAGTACACCTGCTCTTAACCACTACGCCACTGCTGTACATTGTCCCAATTTCTGTGCAAAAAGGGCAGGAAAATAAATACACAAATACCTTCCTTTTGATGTGGCTTGCACTGTCCTCCAGAAAACTGCCCCGGACAAGACCCTGCACTTCTGGCAGTTCCGTGACGTCTGCTGATGGCGAGGGGGCATCCTTGGGAAGTGGGGACATTAGAGACTCTAGCTCGTGAGAATCAGACGGGGCCAGAGTTGGTGGCGGCAGCTGCCGGTTCCGAAGGTAGTAGACATGGTTTCCAGCAGCTTGGGAATCCAAGCCTGGCACTGAATCCCTGTAAGAGATGAACAAAAATGAATGTTCACTAGCTGGGTAACAAACCTTAATACGGGAAGAGAGGATGCTGCCTTAGACCTGGTCAGATCCCTATGTGAGCAATGTTTATTCTGTAAGTTGCCCTCTGGGGTCAGGAAATGGATTTTCTTAATTCCGCATCCTGTGCTCCTGAGAACTGAACACAATACCTTCTGTTCCACAGCCAGAGATGTCCCTACCTGGGCTCCTAAGGACTGAACCCGGTGCATTCTCTACTAGGGTAAGGAAATGGGTTTTCCTGATCCCTCAACCTGGGCTCCCAAGGACTGAACACAGTGTGTTCTATAGTAGGGTCAGGAAATGGGTTTTCCTGATCCCTCAACCTGGGCTCCCAAGGACTGAACACAGTGTGTTCTATAGTAGGGTGAGGAAATGGGTTTTCCCGATCCCTTGTAGGTGGGGTTGACAGAGCTCTGAAGAACTGTGACTAGCCCAAAGTCACCCAGCTGGCATGCGTTGGAGTGCACAAGCTAATCTGGTTCATCCGATTAGCCTCCACAGCTCAAGCGGCAGAGCTGGGAATCAAACCCGGCTCCTCCAGATCAGAGTACACCTGCTCTTAGCCACTACGCCACTGCTGCTTAATAGTAACGCCTGTAATAGTAATAGTAATGCCTGTAAAGATTCAATTTTAGCTATGTTGATAAAGATGAAGAACTGCTCCTTTTCTAGCAAGTTCCTTTGATACTGTCTCACAACTGGTTAATTCAGTCAGGAGGTTATGGTCAGTTTTCCCCACGAGCGCAGCAACAGAGAAGTTTTTCCTCAGACCGCAGTGCAAGCAGAAAGGGGACTTAAACTCCCCCAGTAGAAGAAGAGTTTGGATTTATATCCCCCCTTTCTCTCCTGCAGGAGACTCAAAGGGGCTTACAATCGCCTTGCCCTTCCCCCCTCACAACAAACACCCTGTGAGGTAGGTAGGGCTGAGAGAGCTCCGAGAAGCTGTGACTAGCCTAAGGTCACCCAGCTGGCGTGTGTGGGAGTGTACAGGCTAATCTGAATTCCCCAGATAAGCCTCCACAGCTCAGGCAGCAGAGCTGGGAATCAAACCCGGTTCCTCCAGATTAGATACACGAGCTCTTAACCTCCTACGCCAACTGGTAATGGCCCCACCATTTGCCCCACTGGGAAAATTTGCATGCAGCCCATTAGTATGCATGGAATTGGTCAGGACACACAAATTGCCCCCATGGGATAAAAAGCAGGCTCCTTAGGGCTGATCTGGATTAGGAAATCAGAGCAGAAGGGAGAATTAAGCCACATACTATCGAGGCCTGAAAATGAAGTTTGAAACAGAAAACTCCGATTATTTCCTACAACTAAGGAAAGGTGGACCAAGATATTAGAATGAGAAGACATAGCTAAGCTTGCTTCATTGCTTAAAGAAGGGGACTCGAATAACATTTTGGATAACTGGAAACCTATGCTGGCATATGTAGATAAAACAGAAAAAAATGAACTTACGATTTGTGGTTTTGAGGGCCAGTGAATGTCAAAATTAAGAGTTAACGGAGAAAAATGTGACGGTTATCAATTTACCTGTAGTTATCAACTAGTTACCAATTAACCTGTGGTTATCAATTTACCCCCCTCCTCCCCCTTATAACATCAAGCGGATCCTACCGCCCCTTCCTTTGGGGTTTTTAAGGGAGTTGATAGTAGGTGCCATCTTATGTTGATCGTAAATATGCTGCATTTTAATGGGGTAAGGTTTACATTTATTGGAGCCGTATTAATTGATATTTAATGGTTTTAATCTGACATATGTGCTCTATTTTATATGTTGTTCACCGCCCTGAGCCCTCCGGGGGAGGGCGGTATAAAAGTGCCGTCTCTGCAAAGAGGGTGATGAAACCGTGGAGCACATCATCTGCCGTTGTAAGAAAATAGCCCAAACTGACTATCTCGAACGTCACAATAGGCTAGCAGCAATGGTGCACTGGAACCTTTGCAAAAAGTACGGCCTGCCCTGTAGCAAGACCTGGTAATTTGCGAGCTAATGTAAGCCAGAGAAGACCACAGAAAACGAAGAAGCAAAAATACTCTGGGACTTTAAAATACAGACAGACAGACACCTGGCACACAACACCCCTATACATAACAGTGATTTAAGAGAAAAAAACATATTTGGATCATAGATGTTAAGCTGTGCCAGTTGACAAGCAGGGTAGGAGGACAAAGAGCTGGAAAAAAGATCACAAAATACAAGGACCTACAAATTGAAGTTGAACGATTGTGGCAAAAAAGAACAACAGTAATCCCACTAGTAGTCGGTGCTCTAGGAGGAATCCCAAGAAATCTTGAAAAACATCTGGAAAGCCTAAACTTGGACAGAACATCAGTCCACCTGCTGCAGAAAGCAGCACTTCTAGGAACTGCACATATTCTACGCAAATACCTCTAATATCCTAGGTCCTTGGGAAGGACTTGATATTCAGAGATGAATTCCAGACACTTGTGCTGTGTTGTTATGTGTATAATAATAATAATAATAATAATAATAATAATAATAATAATAATAATAATAATAATAATAATAATAATAATAATAATAATAATAATAATAATAATAATAATAATAATAATAATAATAATAGTGTTTATAGAGACACAAGTTGATTTTGTTATTAAAGACCAAGAGGTATGTTTCTTGGAATTAACACTCGATGCAGACATAATTGGGAGTCCATACGAAAGATCAATATACCTGTTTATACTTGTAATCTTGGTAGGTAGTTTGTTGTTAAGTTGTTTCTCGATGTTAATGAGAAACATTAAAAACGAACCATAAAGTTCCAGCAGGGAACTCCGAGCACATCTCTGCTTGTGGTGAGTCAGAAGCGGAGTCACACGTAAGTCCCGAGAGCCCTGGCACTGTGTGTTGTGGGGACCAGCACGACCTACCTTGGTTTGTTGTTGTGGAAAGTAGCACACATGCAGAAGAGAATGCAGAGAAGACCCAAGCAGACTCCAACGATGATTCCCGTGACTGAGTGGACGTCCAGAATATCTGGCAGGCAAAGGATAGACCAGAGCGTCAACGTTTCTGGGAAGACCAGAGTTCCACGGGCATCAGTGATGTGGCTAAGCTTACACTAATTCAGGGACTGCGCCGGTGATTGAGGGGTACTTTCACTGTGGTGTAACTACTGCAAGATATCTGTAACTTGACTAATATGTAAGGGGCCTTTTCTCTCTCTCCATCCGTTTCAGCACAGCGGCAGAAATGGCTCTCCACCGGCATAATTAATGCCGGTGGAGGCTCGGGACCGCTCACACGGTATCATGTGGGTGGCCCCGAAGCTGCAGCGAATCGCCTTGGGTTCGTCCAGTTCACCTACCTCTCCTCCCTGCACAGCTCCAGACGGCTGGAGGGACGCACCCATTCTGCCCTCCGACCTCTGGGGGGCTGCAAGATATCTGTAACTTGACTAATATGTAAGGAGCCCTTTCTCTCTCTTCAGCCATCACAGATGTTCCAAGATATACCTGAGAACCGCTCTTGCAGTGTCTGCACATCCTTAACGTTCGAGTACGGGCCGGACCCGACAACCGTCTTTGCTCCCATCTTGAAGAAGTATCTGGTGTCGCTCTCCAGCCCGTGCACCTCGGTACTAAACGTATTGCCTGTGGGAGAGAGGAATACAAAGAGAAAGACTGAATAGACAAAAATTGTTTTCTTCACAAATACAGCCTTTTCAGAGTGCCATTAACGGCACCATGGATGCTCCGTGCATGAAGAAGAAGAAGAAGAAGAAGAAGAAGAAGAAGAAGAAGAAGAAGAAGAAGAAGAAGAAGAAGAAGAAGAAGAAGAAGAAGAGGAGGAGGAGGAGGAGGAGGAGGAGGAAGAGGAGGAGGAGGAGTTTGGATTTATATCCCCCCTTTCTCTCCTGCAGGAGACTCAAAGGGGCTTACAATCTCCTTGCCCTTCCCCCCTCACAACAAACACCCTGTGAGGTGGGTGGGGTTGAGAGAGCTCCGAGAAGCTGTGACTAGCCCAAGGTCACCCAGCTGGCGTGTGTGGGAGTGTACAGGCTAATCTGAATTCCCCAGACAAGCCTCCACAGCTCAAGCGGCAGAGCTGGGAATCAAACCTGGTTCCTCCAGATTAGATAAACAGCAGCCAAGAAGTTAAGAGTGGAATCTGGGTTCTTCTCAGCAATCACGTGCATGCACCTCCCGACAACGAGTAGCTTTTCCACACAATTCATTTAAAACATTTCGAGACAGGAAATAAAATGTTTAACCCATGGAATTCCGCATTGTTTTTATCCCCCAAAATGTTTTATTTCCAGCCTCAAAATGTTTTAAATTAATCCCCGTTTAAAACAATTCTCTGGCTGTGTCAGGGGGATGGGTAACAAGTAAACAAAACACATTCTTGAAACTATGTAATCACCAGATATAGCCAATCAATGCCTCTTTGATGGATGTAACCAGCCTGCTATATGTTAGCCCTGCCAACTGTGCATTCTTTCCTTTATGGTTTTGCATGCTTTGTAGTAAACTAGGCATCCACTGCATCTCCTGTCCCGTGAGAAAAGAGTTGCAACTGTTATTTTGTGGACAGAAAGCTCCTTTGCTATCTGTTGCTGATCTTGGGGCAGTCTTGGTTCTAGAGTCTGCCTCTGGAAAGTTGGGAGGGGGGATCTGTTAGGATATATATGGGTCCACAAATGCCTGTTTCTTTAGAACTGGCTTAGTCAAGGATGGTGCTTGAAAACCTCATTAATAAACGCTGCTGATTGATACTCCAGAGTCCATTTATTGGCGTAACGTTCCAAGACCTAACAGGCTGAAATGTTTTGAAAACGTCTTCAGTTGCACTGAGATCTACTGACTATCTTTCCCCCTTTTCCCTGAACTTCCTCCTTGGAGCCATCTTCTTCTTTTTAAATATATTTTTATTGAAATTTTAATTATAACAACAATAGTTGAGTCAAATATTGGACTCAATTCAGTTTAAAAAAAACATTAGTTACATACTATAAGCATGACAAACATCTACATTGTACGACAGCTTCTTCGCGGTCGCATCTAATTGATAAAATTAAAATTGCCAATACTATAAGCAAAAACCTTGCTATTTTTCTTTATTACGTTTGATTTTACCCCCATTTCGTAATCAGTATGTAATTCCCAGATAGCTTATTTAATTATCTTATATATCAGCTATTATTATTTTATTTATTATTATTTATTTATTATTTAAATTTATAGACCGCCCAATCCCCAAGGGGCTTTGGGCGGTGCACAACACTATCTATATACAATATATAACAAGGGTCACAATAGTGACCATATATACTAAAATCCATTAAAAACCATTAAAACCATGTAAACAGCAGTCAAAAACAGTAACAATAATAATGGCGTCCCGTAACCCAATTCCTTTAAAACCACCCCAAAAAGAAGGGAGCGGCAGGACTCCTCCCTAAAATTAACAATAAATATGGAAAAACATCCTCTGAAGATGCTAGCCACAGATGCAGGCGAAACGTCAGGAGAGAATGCTGCTAGAACACGGCCATACAGCCCGGAAACCACACAGCACCCAATATGCAAAAACAAATTATAAAAAACAGGGAGCAAGAGAACCAAGGAGTGACGCAAAGAAGGGGACACGGGGGGGGGGGGGCGCAGTATTTTTCAACTCAAGGTTTTTGCTTCAAATAGTAATCATTCCTTTAGTTCTTAAAATACATTTATCTATTAAGGTAATCTAGGCACGGTTTCCAGACAGTTTCATAATTTTCGGGAATTTCTCTTAATTTCCACGTCAGTCGACTTGGGGCCATCTTCTGAGCTCACTCGGTTCAACCTCGCCTCCCTATCTGCAACATTTCTCTATTTGTTCTTTTATTTTTGCAGGGAATCTTCGAAGCATCAAGTATTTGAGTGCAGAATGCAGAATACGGCTGGGAAGCACGGAAGTATCAATTTAACACGGAACTCCAAGAAAAGGGGGGGCACAAAATGGCGGCCAGGAATCGTTTCAAGAGGGTGGATGCAACAAAAGGAGAGGCTGAAAACATTTTACAAATGGTTGTTGCGGGTTTTCCAGGTGAGTGGCCGTGGTCTGGTAGGCCTTGTTCCTAACCTTTCGCCTGCATCTGTGGCTGGCATCTTCAGAGGTGTATCACAGAGGGGAAACCTGTTACACATTGTGTCCAGTGACAGACTTCCCTCTGTGAGACACCTCTGAAGATACCAGCCACAGATGCAGCCGAAATGTTAGGAACAAGATCTACCAGACCACGGCCACACAGCCCGGAAAACCCACCACAACCAGTTGAATCTGACCGTGAAAGCCTTCGACAATACATTTTACAAATGTTTTACAAACATTTTAGGAGGTTTGTGCAGAAGAGGCCACTGTGTCAGGAAAGGTGGCTGTTTCTACCTGGCATGTATGGAGCAAGGTGCTAAGAACGACACCTGGGTGGCGGAGTGTTGTTTCCGTTGGATCTGGTGCTTGATCTGTGCCCTTCAATGTAACCGAGCCTGTGATATGTTAAAGTAACTCTTTTCTATCTGATCTGTCTCTTACATATGTAGATAACTAGGTTAACCCTGCTCGGCGCCCCAGGGGGAGATGGTGTTACGGCCTGCTCAGTTATCCCAAGAGATGTCAGGCTTGCATCTATTTTTCTTTAGCTAAATACCAGTCAAAAGAGCATAATTCATACTCTATATTAATATACTAGCGGGGCCCAGCCACGCGTTGCTGTGGCAATTGTCCTTCTCATCACAGTCTGCAACCCACACAGATGTCCATGCAGGTCCAGTGATCCCCCCATGATAAGCAAGAGGGGAAGGTACACCCCAAAGTGAAAAAGAAGAAAACTTGTACCAACAGGCTACAATGAAGACTTCAAAAAAAAATTAGTTCTCCCACTGGAGTAGCAATTTACTCCAGGCCACAGGCCACAGATAGACAGGCTGCACGAACATTCTAAGGGTGACAGTTAAACACACCCAGCTTCATGGCCTGGTGCGCCAGGAAAAAGATGTTTTACCTGGCTCAGGTATGGACTTTCGGCGATTTGAAGGTCCCATTACCTGCCCGCAACAGGGAGGAATGTCATGTGAAAATTTGGGGGTGATCCGTCCAGCCGTTTCGGCGTTAGGGAGTGACTAACAAAGTCACGGTTTGCTTTTTATATATATAAGATATCTAATAATGAATATTAGTCACATAATATAGTTTTCCTGGGTTACAATGGAAATATTGGAGCCCACGGGGGTAGCTTGGCAGGAGGCTATCTCTGCCCGGCCTTGGGACGCTTAGCTTCAAAACAAATTCTTTCACACCTCTCTTTCAGACATTCTTTGGGAAAAAAGGGGGGGGGAATTCAGGGGAATGCCAAGGGGGGTACCTGTAACTGTGGAAACCAGATTCAGCAGAACTGGTTTCCTAAAGCTGGGTGCTTGATGCCAAATCAATAAACACATCTTTGCTAAAACATCTTTGCTAAAAGATGGCAGGGAGATTGCAAGAGAAGCTGAATGAATTCTTTGCATCTGTCTTCACCCA
>NC_059441.1:2914339-2929339 GCF_021028975.2 Sphaerodactylus townsendi
TCCCATCAGCCCCTGCCAATTGGCCATGCTGGCAGGGGCTGATGGGGATTGTAGTCCACAACATCTGGAGTGCCAAAGGTTCGCCACCACAGCCCAGCACTATCCAGCACTGACCCCGTTTAGTCTCCAAGATCTGATGAGATCAATCTAGCCTGGGCCACCCAGGTCACAGCTAATTAATGAAAGGCAACTTTTAAATCAGTTAATCTAGCTAATAGCCTAAATGCGACATGTCATGACGGTAGGAAAAGATTCTCTAAGGCCCTGTGTGTGTGTGTGTGCATGCACTAACAAGTCACAGGTGACTTATGGCAACCCCATCAGGTTTTCAAGGCAGGAGACACTGGGAGGTGGTTTGTCATTTCTTGCTGCTGCGTTTGCTGAGAGAGTTCTGAGAGGACCGTGACTGGGCCAAGGTCACCCAGGAGGCTTCATGTGGAGTTGCAGGGGAACTCCCAGTTGAGTCCCGAATCATTTTCAAGGTGTGGGTATTGACCTTTAAGGCCTTACGCGGCCTGGGACCCTCGTACCTGAGAGACCGCATTACCCCCTATGTCCCTACTCGGCCTCTGTGTTCAGCAGAGGCCAATTTACTGGTGGTTCCTGGCCCCTCCATGATGCGGCTGGCCTCCACTCGGGCCAGGGCCTTCTCAGCCTTGGCCCCTGCCTGGTGGAACACTCTCCCTCCAGCTGTCCGGGCTCTGCGGGATCTTGGTGGATTCCGCAGGGCCTGTAAGACGGAGTTGTTCCGCCGGGCTTTTGGAGTGTCCAGCCGCTGATTGTGGTGCCCCTTCTACACCCCCGGTCTCGGGGTCCCCTTGCCATCTAGGGGGACCCACTTTTTTGTTCTGATTCCCCCTCCTTGGGAGGGTTTAATTTGGGTTTGCTGACGCCATTTTATTGAATCTACCGCTGTGTTTTAAATCTAAATTATTTTAACTTAATGGGGTTTTGTTGTATATATTATATGTAGAACCTGTGTTGTGAACCACCCAGAGCTCTCCGGGGGTTGGGCGGCATAAAAATCCCATAAATAAATAAAAATGAATAAATAAACTGAACCCGGTTCTCCAGATTAGAGCCAGCAGCTCTTCACCACAACACCACGCCGGCTCTCTCCAGGGCCCGACTTCTCACCAATTCTGTAAAAATCGCCCAAGATGCAAGACCGGAGTCACACAAAACGCGCGGCACCTACCCAAAGCTTTCTGGTAATGCAGCGAGAACCCGATAATCTGCTCGCTGTTGAATTCCGGCCGTTCCCAGGATACTAAGACCGTGGTGCTGGACAGCGAACTTGCAGTGACCTTCTTCGGAGAGCTGGGCAGACCTTCGCGCACAATCACCGCCAACTGGGCAGTGGCGCATGCCATGCCCAGCGGGTTTTCCGCCACGCACTGGTAGTAGCCCGCGTCGTCCATCCCGATTTGGTTGATGACCAAGGTCCCGCTGCTCTGCATCTTCACCCGCCCGTTGGACGACAGGGGTTCTCCGTTCTTCATCCAGTGGATGTTGGGGGTCGGCTCCCCTTCTGCTCTGCAGACAAACCTAGCGGTGCTGGCGCGGGTCCGGGAAATGGTTTCGGGCGCCTGGGAGACAGAGGGGGGAGCTGCAGGGAAGAAGAAGAAGAAGAAGAAGAAGAAGAAGAAGAAGAAGAAGAAGAAGAGGAGGAGGAGGAGGAGGAGTTTGGATTTATATCCCCCCTTTCTCTCCTGTAGGAAACTCAAAGGGGCTTACAATCTCCTTGCCCTTCCCCCCTCACAACAAACACCCTGTGAGGTAGGTGGGGCTGAGAGAGCTCCGAGAAGCTGTGACTAGCCCAAGGTCACCCAGCTGGCGAGCGTGGGAGTGTACAGGCTAATCTGAATTCCCCAGAGAAGCCTCCACAGCTCAGGCGGCAGAGCTGGGAATCAAACCCGGTTCCTCCAGATTAGATACACGAGCTCTTAACCTCCTACACCACTGCTGGAGAACAATGCTTGCGTTTGGGGACAAAACAGACCCTTCTCCTACAGAGAGCACAGAGTCGGGAAAACGTTCGGCTGCTCATCTCATCCAGATGGAACTCAACGTCTGTCTCCATTAAGCAAGATCGGCAGAGCGATGTATCTAGTTCGGGGTCTGCAACCTGCGGCTCTCGAGATGTTCCTGGACTACAAATCCCATCAGCCCCTGCCAGCATGGCCAATTGGGCTCGCCTGGTCTCATCATAAGAACATAAGAACATAAGAACAAGCCTGCTGGATCAGACCAGAGTCCATCTAGTCCAGCTCTCTGCTACTCGCAGTGGCCCACCAGGTGCCTTTGGGAGCTCACCTGCAGGATGTGAGAACAATGGCCTTCTGCGGCTTTTGCTCCCGAGCACCTGGACTGTTAAGGCATTTGCAATCTCAGATCAAAGAGGATCAAGATTGGTAGCCATAGATCGACTTCTCCTCCATAAATTTGTCCAAACCCCCTTTTAGAGCTATCCAGGTTAGTGGCCATTACCACCTCCTGTGGCAGCATATTCCAAATACCAATCACACGTTGCGTGAAGAAGTGTTTCCTTTTATTAGTCCTAATTCCCCCCCCCCCCCCAGTATTTTCAGTGAATGCCCCCTGGTTCTAGTATTGTGAGAAAGAGAGAAAAATTTATCTCTGTCAACATTTTCTACCCCATGCATAATTTTATAGGCTTCAATCCTATCCCCCCTCAGACGTCTCCTCTCCAAACTAAAGAGTCCCAAACGCTGCAGCCTCTCCTCATAAGGAAGGTGCTCCAGTCCCTCAATCATCCTCGTTGCCCTTCTCTGCACTTTTTCTATCTCTTCGATATCCTTTTTGAGATGTGGCGACCAGAACTGAACACAGGACTCCAAGTGCGGTCGCACCACGGCTTTATCTAAGGGCATGACAATCTTTGCAGTTTTATTATCAATTCCTTTCCTAATGATCCCCAGCATAGAGGTTGCCTTTTTCACAGCTGCCATGCACTGAGTTGACATTCCCATGGAACTATCAACTAAGACGCCCAAATCCCTTTCCTGGTCTGTGACTGATAGCACTGACCCCTGTAGCGTGTAGCATATCTAGAAGCTAAGCAGGGTGGACTCTGGTCAGTATTTGGATGGGCAACCTCCAAAGAACGTCAGGGGCATGACACGGAGGCAGGCAATGGCAATATGAAAGCCAGCCTGGTGTAGTGGTAAGAGCGGTGGACCTAATCTGGAGAACTGGGTTTGACAGACCCAGCTTCCGTGGCAGATTGGGTGTTCGAGACTGGGTCCTAGTCTGACGTTCTAAAAGCTAACATTATGCTGGCTGGGGGGGAGGGGGGGAGCCTGCCCACACCCCAGGAAAAGGAAGTGATGTCACAGTCACTCCAAGCTCTAGGACACAGGCAGCACAGAAACAATTGGACAATTCCACAGGGATTGTGCGGAAGGTCTTGATTCTCCCATTCTCACCAAGGACTCGGAGCTCAGCTGCAGCGGTCACAAACTGCCGGGTCTGGGGTTTATTGGCACGGCACACGTACACTCCCGCGTGGTGGGGCTGGGCGTAAGGAATCACGAGATTGGTCCGTCCCAACACGATCACGTCCGTGGAAATGGGGTCCCCGTCTGCAAATTGAAAACAAACTCCTAAGCTGGGTGCCGACACAGGCGAAGGACGCCTTACGATGTCAGAAGGGATCAAGAATGTTTCGAGTATTATTATTTCAGCTCTCTCCAGCTTACAGTACTCAGTTCTTTTCTGATGGAATTCAAGGCAGCTGTCATCTCTCACGTAGTGGGGTGATGCTGCCAAGCAATTATTGATTGATTGATTGATCGATTGATCGATTGATCGATTGATCGATTGATTTACTTACTTACTTATTACTTACTTACTTACTTATTTATTATACTTGTATACCGCCCTCCCCCGGAGGGCTCAGGGCGGTGAACAACAAGTTAAACAAAATACATAGATAGAGCACCGATAAAATCAGTAAATATCAAATTAATTAATAATAATAATTATGGATTGAACTGATGCACAGTCCCAATTCACCAGGGGAAACTCACCAAACATCCTGGTTTCATGACAATACTTTTAGAGGGCAGCTCCATTGGTCTGCAGCAAACCAGCGTGCTCAGGGGTCTGCAACTTGCGGCTCTCCAGATGTTCACGGACTACAATTCCCATCAGCCCCTGCCAGTACAGCAAGTTGCAAACCCCTGAGCTAGATTCAAGAGGCGTTGACTTTATATTTGCCCTGAAAAACTAGCTGGTCTCTAAGGCGCGACTAGACTTAAATTCAGCAGTTCTACGACACGCGTCTTCCAACCTTCAGTCCACATGTCCGCCATTTGTCTGTGCGAAATTTAATCCTTCAGTTCCTTTCAAGCACCGTCTTCACCCCAATTTGGAAACAGTCCTGATTCTTCAAAATTGCCCCATCCCCCCCCACCCGGCACTTCAAGAACCCTCATTCGCCAGTTACAATCCTAAAGATAACCCACGAGTTATTTTTACAAAGCGCGACAGATGCGTCCGAATTCCCACCAGCCCTCCGGAAGCCCAGATCGGAGGGCCCTCAAACTCCCAACCTGCACCAGCTGACCTTCCCAGTCAGGGTGTCGTTCCCGGGGCCGCGACTAATTTTAGATCAAAAGGCATCCAGTCACTCGAATTTCGTATCTTTTACAGATCAAACAACATAAACTGAGTCGCAGGCTTGGTATAACTTGAGGTTCAACTGGCCGGCCTGGCTTAGAAGGCCCACTCGGACCGGCCTCCGATTTATTCCGTTTCAGCTGAGAAAGCTTCCTCAAATTGTCATAGCCCAGGGGTCTGCAACCTGCGGCTCTCCAGATGTTCATGGACTACAATTCCCATCAGCCCCTGCCAGCATGGCCAATTGGTGTTCTCCAGGGCGGCTGCGAAGGTCACGTCTCCCACGGGTGGCAATTGGTCATGCTGGCGGGGGCGGATGGGAATTGTAGTCCACGAACATCTGGAGAGCCGCAGGTTGCAGACCCCTGCCATAGCCCCTTGAATAGGTTTTCAAAATAAAAGGTCCAGGAGCTGCCCTCTTGGCATCAAAAGGGTGGCTCTCTTCATTTACCCTCCCGTATCCAAGAGACGAACGGCACGGGGTCCGCAGAGGCCATGCACTCCAGCACGGCAGTTTCCCCGACCGCTACGGTGGTGTTCTCCGGGGCGGCTGCGAAGGTCACGTCTCCCATGGGTGGCAGCTGATGACCTAGAAAAAACCAGGTTAGAATTTTTCACTTTTGACAAAGAGACGGCAAAGTTCTATGAAGCCGAACTTAGGGGCCGGTTACTCTAAATGTAACATGCAAGAAGAGGGGGAGTAAGGTGTAAAGAGATCCTTTGCAGATGCCAGTAGGAACTCTGCCCACCGGGGCAAACCACTCGGCACAGCACTGGTCTGAAGACCTGAGGCGTATCGGGGGAGAAATGATGCCTGGAGACAAATTGTCTCTGCTCCCCTCCCGCTGCTCCCAGCCGGCAGCCCCTTCTGCCCTCCCCTCTGAGGAGAGCAGAAGCGACTGCCATTCCCCATCCTCTGAGAGCTGCTTTTATAAACACTAAGGCCGGGGGGGCGAGGCTCAGGAGGACACGGGCATGCCCCCACCCCGCCCCCGGCCTCAGTGCTTATAAAAGCAGCTCTCAGAGGACGGCAATCGCTTTTGCTCTCTCCCAGAGGGGAGGGTAGAAGGGACAGGTGGCTGGGAGCCAGGAGCCGGGGGGTTGCAGCCAGGCTTCCTTGGCCCCACCCATGTCAATGGCGACATGGGCAGGGTCAAGGGCACCAGAAGACGACAAGGGTAGAAGGACTTCCTGCTGCCTTGCTGTCTTCCTGGTTATGTGGGGGGCCGATTTTGTGCCCCCCACGTGACCAGATTAGTGGTGCCTGGGGACAGAAGGTACCCCTCGTCCCTAGGCAGATACGCCACTGCGGAAGACTAACTCTAGCAGCGAAGGCCAGTTCTAGGGCAGGGCAAAACATTTGCGCCCTACCCTTCCAAGACGTCCAAAACAGCAAGTTCCATTCCACTCTTTCAACAAAGGAAGGTCTAATGGAGGCAGATAGGAGGGTCAAGGCCACTTTCCCATTTTGTGGCTCAGTGGCCTGTGTTTCCACAGTCTGAGGCCAACCCTCTGCTCCCTGCACCATACTGTCCCTCACTGATCAAGACAACCCTCCCCCTCCCCCCCCCACCCCCGGCCAAGCTGGTGTAAGCACAGGCCCTGAATAGTAAGATTTGGGAACTTTCCACAGCCGTGCCAAAGAAGGACCAAATTCTTTGACTGTTTTCCAGAACCGGTTCTCTCTCAACAACTTGGCTTTCCACAAACTATTCAGAATTGAATTTACTCAAGAGGGCTTTTCTATTCAAGTAGTAGGGCTGTACTATACTGAAACAGAAAGAGGCTTTTGTAAAGGGATAATGATTGTGGACTATACTGCAGCGTGCTGACTGTCCGTTGCTGTAAGTCCGTTCCTACAAGGTAACTTCTGCATTGGCTAAGGCGCCACGTTTAAATGTTTACGTTTTGTTTTTTCGTCTCCACCAGGTCAGGTTACTGGGCCTCTGTCTGTCCCATCCTGACCTAGCTACAGTAATCCATGCAATGGTCACCCCTAGCAACGCGCTCTATGCAAGGCTATCCTTTAAGTTGATCCAGAAGCTCCAACTGGTACAAAGTGTGGCTGCCCAGGTTTATATAAGGCAGCGGTGGCAAACCTATGGCACGGGTGCCAGAGGTGGCACTCAGAGCCCTTTCTGTGGGCACACGTGCACAGAGTTCATCATGTGGGGGGGGCGGAAAATCACACACACACCCCCACACACACACATCTAGGCTAGCCTGAGCACAATCCTTTACCTGGGAGTAAGCTCAGTTGCTGGCAATGGGGCTTGCTTCTGAGTAAACCCTCCTAGGGTTGTGATTCACCCATTCGAAGCGTTGCACGGTTGCTTCACCAAGCTTACTCCCGAGTAACGTGCGCCTTGGAGTCAACTGTATTTTCTAAACTAAAACCTCAGTATTCAGGTTAAATTGCTGTCTTGGCACTTTGTGACAAATAAGGGGTTTTTGGGTTGCAGATTGGGCACTCGGTCTCGAAAAGGTTCGCCAACACTGATATAAGGGCTGTAATATAAGGGCTCTGTCAGCTACAAGGGCTTCCGGTGGAGTACTGGATCAGTTTTTAATAGATGCCATCTATTTTAATCAATTTTATGGAAATTGAACGCTGCTTTAATTTTAATTCTAATTTAAATTTAATTTTAATTCTATTTGTATTTTATGTACCCACTGCTTTGTTATTGCTGTAAACCGCCCTGAGCCCTTCGGGGGAGGGCGGTCTATAAGTGGAACAATAAATAAATAAATAAATAAATAAATAAATAAATAAATAAATAATCAAGGTTGTGATGCTAACCTTTAAACCTCTAACCTTTAAAGTCTTGTTTTCCAACCAAGGCCTTCCAACTTCCCTCTGCCGCTCCTTTACCTGTTTCGTTTTTAGGGACTAGGATACAGTCAGATTTTTTAAAGTTTATTTTAAGATTATCTCAGTCACCATTTATGTTTTCAACGCGCCTAATCTATTACTGTTCGATTGATGGTTTCGCAAGGGGAAGGGCAGTGGATAAACTGAATGAATGAAACAAATCCTGTGCTTAATTCTCACGCGTGCATCCTCTCCATTCATTAAAACGGCTCCCTGCCGATGAAACAGCAACTACTTTTGCAAAAAACAGAGCAGGTCAAAGCTTACACACACACAATGACAACACAGCGAACATAATACATGACTGCCTTTGTCCTTTGGGTGTGTTTGGGGGTGTGTGTGTGTCTTTGTTTGCTTCCCATGAGCTACACAGCACATGGCGTGAATCAGAAAGCGCAAGGGGTGGGGGGATGAAACTCTAAAACACCAACTGCAAGCAAACCACCGTGCTCTCACAGAAGAGTGGAAGAAAATACCAGGCAGGCATTTCTCCCGTTCCCCCCCCCCCACACACACACACACACACACACACACATTTCCCTGGCTTGAACAGCTGCTCAACGCTTGCAAACACCTCCCAGGGGAGATTCTCGGAGGCCGAATAAGATTTCCAAACTCCTCCTCTGGAAAAGGGTGAGAAAGTTCGCAGCGAAAGAGCCCAGCACGGTCTGTTCGCCTGGACTTCTCGGTGTCTCAAATCGCTGACAGCTGAAAGCCGATGGGCCGTCCTCTCTCCTCTCCTGCAACCTTCCAGGGAAGAGTCTGCAAAATGTGGGGGGGGTGGGGGGGTGGGGGGGGTTCGTGATCCCAGCTGCCACTCACAACACCCGGGGCGCTTTTTTTCAGGAGGATTACAGCACAGGGCTCCTAGCAGAGGGGTGCCTTCAGATTCCCATTTTTGGTGTTTGCGCATTAAACACAACCAACAGCAAGCCTGTGAAAAAGGCAAACTCTATGCTGGGGATAATTAGGGAAAAGGAGTTGATAATAAAACTGCAAGGATTGTCATGCCCCTTTAGATAAAGCCAGCTGTAGCAATTGCAGCAGACTTTGAGTCCTGTGTTCAGTTCTGGTAAAAGCCACATCTCTCAAAAAAAAGGATATCTAAGAGATAGAAAAAAGTGCAGAGAAGGGCAACCTTAAAGGATGATTGAGGGACTGGAGCACCTTCCTTATGAGGAGAGGCTTTGCAGCGTTTGGGGACTCCCTTTAGTTTGGAGAGGGAGACGTCTGAGGGTGGGATAGGGATTGAAGTCTGTAAAATTATGCATGTGGGTAGAAAATGTTGACAGAGAGAAATTTTCTCTCTTCTCACACCATCACTTGAACCAGGGAATTCATTGCAGAAATGCTGGGGAAGAATTAGGACTAACGAAAAGGAAACACTTCTTCACTCCAACGTGGTGATCCGGTGTTTGGGAAAATGTGCTGCCACAGGAGGTGGTGATGGCCACTAACCTGGATAGCTTTACAAAGGGGCTTGGACAAATTTCTATGGAGGAGAAGTCAAATGATGGCTACCAATCTTGATCCTCTTTTGATCTGAGATTGCAAATGCCTTAGCAGTCCAGGGTGCTTTCTGGAGCAACAGCCTGCCAGAAGTTGCCATTGCTTTCATCTCCTGCATGCTGAGGCTCCCCAAAGCGCACCTTGGTGGGCCACTGGTGAAGGTAGCAGCAGAGCCTGGAATAGGATGGGCTCTGGTCTGATCCAGCAGGCTAGTTCTTATGTTCTTATGTTCTTAAGCCCAGGGAAAAGGAGGGCTTTCCAAGGGCGAACCTGGCGGAGGGAGCATGAGGGGGCTCTAGACCCAGGTGGCACTGGCCTAGGTCATGTGGGGAGGGGACATTTGGCCACCTGCCCACCTGCTGCCTCTGCTCACCACCCACCCACCGCCGCTCACCCGCCCCATTTGTCACTCACCCACCGGTCCCGAATGCTGACCTGTCAACCTCAGCTCAGTTGAAAGTTCTTTAGACAGCCATCCTGGTTTCCAGAGACACCTCCCATTTGTCCTTCTCATTGGAACTGTTTGAAACTATGCCCTCAAGATCTCACCTCATCACTTTAAGACACCCCAGCCATCCATACACTCTGGTAAACCTGTCGTAAGGCTTTCACTTCATAATAGATCATTGGAGTAAGCTATGTGGTTTCCCAGGCTGTATGGTCGGTATTCTAATAGCATTATCTCTCCTGACAAGTTTACATAGCATCTGTGGCTGGTCATCTTCAAGAGGTGATCTGATATTAGCGAAAGTGAGGCAAATGGAGTATATATACCTGCGTGAGTAACAATGAAGATACTTGAGTCCAATAGGTAGGGCATCTGAATAGGTAAGTAGCCTGGCATGTGAGTAACAATGAAGCTATGTAGCATGTGAGCATTTTCTATTTTTCATTGTTACTCACATGCTACATACTTCCATTTGTTACTCCACATGTCAGGCTACTTCTATTCAAGATGCCCTCACCTATTGACTGCTTTGCTATCTTCATTGTTACTCACAGGTATATATATCTCCACTTGCTTTCCTTTCCTTTCTACTATCAGATCCTCTGAAGATGCCAGCCACAGATGCAGGCTTAAACGCCAGGAGAGAATGCTGCTAGAACATGGCCATGCAGCCCGAAACCACAGCACCCCATCATACACCTTTCTCTTTTAGCATTTTGACCACAGGATCGCGACTCCAATAGATTCCCAAGCCTACTGAAATCTGCTTTCTTAAAATCTAGAATGGTATGGCTACACTTAGCATCCCCTTTTCCACTGTACAACAAACTCCAGGAGAACATGATCACTCCCATCGAAGGATCCTACCACTTTCGCCTTCCACCTAATCAGGTCATCATTATTAGTTAGGAGCAGATCTAAAATAGTCTTGTTGCTTCTTCTACCTTCTGGACCATGAAATTGTCTGCAAGGCTAGTGAGACATTTGTTGACCTGACTGTCATGGAAGAGTTTGATTCCCCACAAATATCAGGATAACAAACAGATCACCCTGTTTGAGGTCCAGAAGGGGAACATGAGAGATCGGGGCTGCTCTCCACTCAGATATTTCCCTCTGTGCAACTCTGGTGACTTGATTTCCAGAGCTGCTTGTCCAAGCCCCCATATCCTTGTACCGTACAGAATGCACCTCCCTCAAGGAACATCTGGAAATTTACACTGCGAAGTCTGCCTGGCTCAAAACATCTGTTGCTCACAAAGCAACACAAACACAAACACACACACACACACACACACGCTGCAGATACCATGCATCCGCCTCTATGACCTTTCTTATGACCTTTGAGGAAGACTCTTGGGGGGCTCAAAATAGCTTCCGACTGAACAGAAACATCAGCCCTGTTGCTGGAAGCAAAAGTTTTCTTTTCCTTCTTTTTTTTAAAAAAAAGAAAGTGCTGGCAGACTTTCAAGCAGGTAAAATGTGTTTACAGCCATGCTGAGTCCCTAAATCAAAAATCCACCCCCCCCCACACACATACACAATAATGCACATTATCCTCTTCTATTACCTACAAATTCGCAGTCAAGTCACACAACTGACTTAGGACAACTCCAGGAATGGGGCTTTCCAAAGGCAAGAGTGGGAAGCAGGGGTGGCTTTCCATGGGGTCTTGCAACCTGTGGCTCTCCAGATGTTCATGGACTACAATTCCCCATCAGCCCCTACCAGCAATGGCAAGTGGAAGCAGAGGCTGAGGTGGCTTGCCATGGGTTCTGCAACCTGGCAGGTGGTTTCTCTCCAGGATGTTCATGGAATGGAATTCCATCACTTCATCTGCCAGCTATAGCCAATTGGCTGTGCTGGCAGGGG
The DNA here is from genome assembly GCF_021028975.2 of Sphaerodactylus townsendi. Classification (NCBI taxonomy): domain Eukaryota; kingdom Metazoa; phylum Chordata; class Lepidosauria; order Squamata; family Sphaerodactylidae; genus Sphaerodactylus; species Sphaerodactylus townsendi. Next base: position 2,925,682 of record NC_059441.1, read on the forward strand.
ACTGATGGGATTTGTTAGTCCACGCAGCCGCAGGTTGAAGACCCCATGACTCTGTAAAAGAACTTCTGGCACCAACATGGAGCAGCCGCTTAGGAATGGCAGACTTCTAATCTGGGAGGAGCCGGGTTCGATTGTTCGCTTCCTTCACATGAGAGCCTGCTGGAGTGACCTCAGGACCACCTCACAGTTCTCTATGAATCTCTCCCAGCTCAGAGGGCAAGGCAGCTGAAAACCACATCCCAACCGTCCTCTTGCTCTGAAAACCCCACAGCAGTGATGCTTAGGTAGCAAACCTTTTCGAAAATGGCCGAAGTGCTCCAAATTAAAAAATTCCCAAACCTACTTATTTATCCCAAAGTGCCAACCCGGCAGATTTAACCAGAATACTGAGGTTTTCGTTTAGAAAAAAACGGTGGTTGGGCTCCGGAAGGTCATGCTACTTTCGGGAGTAAGCTTGGTGGTAGTCGGTGGTTTGGCGTTAAAGCAACCGCCAAGAACTCTTCCAACAGGGTGAATCACTTAACGACTCCCTAGGAGGGAGTTATGCACTTCCAGAAGCAAAGCCCCATTGCCAGCAAACTCCATTTCTTACTCCCCAAGTAAAAGATTGTGCTTTTAGTTCTTTGCATGAAAATCAGTGGGCTTTAACAGGCTTTAACAGGGCTTAACAGGGTCTACTAACTGCTTCCCCAAAAAAACTAGGTGCTTAGGTTTAATGCGTAATAATCGAGCCCAGCCACCCAGGCCAGTCTAGATGGGGGGGGGGGGACTTTGTTTGGCGCTGCTGCTCCACAGAAGAGGAGTTCACTTGAGTGCCACCTCTGGCAACCCACTGCCCTATAGTGAGATATATTTTTAAAGCCTCAGGGTAAAGGCATGCGGTTTGTGGGGGACTGGATGGAGGAATGGCCTATATGGGGGGCCTGCAACACAGAGGGAAATACAAGTAGCGCTGATGGGGGGGTTGGATGCTGCGGCTCAACTGCACAATGTTAAGCACGCATAAAGGTGCTTTCATTGCGAACTTCTCCCAAACAGGAAAGATCAAGCAACAAAGTAGAAAAAAAACATGGATGGTTAGGGGACATCACACACACACACACACACACAAACCCGCTCCAGTTTAGACATTGGCCGAAGAAGAAGAAGGGTTTGGATTTATACCCCGTGGAGCTTTTCTCCTGTAAGGACACTCCAAGGTGGCTTTTACAAGCTCCTTTCCCTTCCCTCTCCCCACAAACAGACACCTTGTAGAGGTAGGTGGGGCTGGGAGGATTTTGGAGAGAGCCTTGACTGGCCAGCCATGGTCACCCAGCAGGAATGTAAGTCATGAGGCGGAAACACATCAGGATTCACCAGATAGAGCCTCCAAAGCCACTCAGGTGGAGTGGAGGAATCAAAACCCGGTTCTCCAGATTAGAGACTCTGCTGGGAAAGCAATACCTCCATGTGGAAGCAGACGGAGGCAGGGGAATGATGGTTACAGGATTTTGTTCCAGAGAAATGTCATAGGAAATGCATCTGACTATGCATCGGTTCTCATATAATATGGAATAACAACCATAATACTCCACAAAGGGATTTTTTTTGCAGCACACTGGAGTCATTACTGATGAGTTCTGAAGTCAGGGGTCTTCAAACTATGGCCCTCCAGATGTTCATGGACTACAATTCCCATCAGCCCCTGCCAGCAAGGCTAAGTGGCAGGGCTGATGGGAATTGTAGTTCATGAACATCTGGAGGGCCATAGTTTGAAGACCCCTTTTCTAAGTGAAGGCTGATGCTAATGGAGTGTAGCATTAAGTAGGAACCGTTGAAAGGATTGAACCTTTTAGCACTCTAGGGCGCCATGTTATGGACTACAATTCCCAATTGGCCATGCTGGCAGGGGCTGATGGGAATTGTAGTCCATAACATCTGGAGTGCCAAAGGTTCGTCACCACTGTCGTAGGGTTTCATTATTTTTATTGTTCACTTCCTAACAGCTGAGTGTTTTTATCTTTTTTTTCTGTAATTAAGATTGCAGTGAATGGCTGCAGAATTTCAGGAAGTCTTCCTCGTATGGTTTATTCTGTTTTAATTTGCAACATTCCCCGGGCACGTCATCCTGGTTTCATCTATCGGGCTTTTAGTGCATTCTCCGCGTTTGCTGGTTGAACGGATTCCAATGTTCTGATCGGATTGTTTCTTTTTTCGTAACCTGACTCGAGTTTCAGCGAGACGAGCGAGGGATCAGCGAAGCAAATCAATTAATTGGCCACCCAGACGATCCCTCTGGAGAGCATCATGATTTTGAAAACAAATTTTGAAAACAAGGAGGTGGTGATGGCCACTAACCTGCATAGCTTTAAAAGGGGCTTGGACAGATTGATGGAGGAGAAGTCGATTTATGGCTCCCAATCTTGATCCTCCTTGATCTGAGATTGCAAATGCCTTAACAGTCCAGGTGCTTGGGAGCAACAGCCGCAGAAGGCCATTGCTTTCACATCCTGCAGGTGAGCTCCCAAAGGCACCTGGTGGGCCACTGCGAGTAGCAGAGTGCTGGACTAGATGGACTCTGGTCTGATCCAGCTGGCTTGTTCTTATGTTCTTATGTTCTTAAATAAATTGCACAGCATGTTACAAATATTGTCTGGATAATGTGCGTACAGCAACTCTGAAAGTGCATCAACATTATTATAGCTTTATGTCAGAGATGGTGGGACCGGGGACGGAGTTGTTAAGAAAGAAAAGAGCCTCCCAATGGCCAGCTAGTCAGATCCTAGTGACTTTAGTTCCCAGAATGCCATATGGTAGAAAATGTCTGACACTTGGTTACACCTGTGAGCCAGTGTGGTGTAGAGGTTAAGAGGATGGCAGGTGGATTCTAATCTGGAAAACTAGGTTTGATTCCCCACTCCTCCACATGAGTGGCAGAGGCTTATCTGGTGAACTAGATGTGTTTCCGCACTCCTGCCTTCCTGTTGAGTGACCTTGGGCTAGTCACAGTTACAGGCTAGTCTCCCTTACAGGAGAGAAAGGTGGGATATAAATCCAAACTCCTCCTCCTCTTCTTCTTCCTCTTGCTTTTTCTCATTTCAGCAGCAACTGTATTCGGTACTAACCTTTCACAATGCTCAGAATGGCGTTGGCGCTGTGACGTCTCCCCGCCCAGTTGCTCGCGACGCAATGGTAGGCCCCTGCATCGCTCTCCTGCACGTCTACGATTTGGAGGACCCCATTTGGGAGAACGATGAACCTACAAGAAAGCAAAGGACACGAGGAAATCACACGGGCCGCTTTAGGTCAAAGCCTTGATCTCTGGGATGGTTTCCACTCCATGGATTTCTTTGCACTGCTGATAGCTGGTAGGCAAATGTGAAAACAGGCAGGGTGGAAAAGTATTACTGGATTAAATGAAGGAGGAGAAAATAGCAAGGATGGCACAACACGAAAAAATTACACACACCTGTAATGTCTCAGAATCGCCACTTACCCACACCCACGGAACGCAGGCAGCCCTGCCTTTTACCAGGCAATTTCATAACATGAGCTGAGTTCCAGTGCCTTTTCACTCTAGTTCCCCAATTTCTCTGTAATGCTTTCACCTATTATAGGCTGACCAGACGTCCGGCTTTTGGCGGGACAGTCCCGCTTTTGGCGGGACAGTCCCGCCTTC
>NC_059441.1:2931839-2942520 GCF_021028975.2 Sphaerodactylus townsendi
AATGGATGCCCCCTGGTTCTAGTATTGTGAGAAAGAGAGAAAAATGTCTCTCTGTCCACATTTTCTACCCCCTGCATCATTTTATAGACTTCAATCATATCCCCCCTCAGATGTCTCCTCTCCAAACTAAAGAGCCCCAACCGCTGCAGCCTCTCCTCATCGGGAAGGTGCTCCAGTCCCTCAATCATCCTTGTTGCCCTTCTCTGCACTTTTTCTATCTCCTCAATATCCTTTTTGAGATGCAGCGACCAGAACTGAACACAGTACTCCAAGTGCGGTCGCACCACGGCTTTATATAGGCAAGGAAGAAGGTCGGACTGGACCAAGCGTGGGTCATTCAGGCCTCCCACAGTCCAGTCCCAACCCTCTGACCTGTCTATCACGCTGGACCTCATCCCCAGCCAAATCTTTGGCCATTCTCCTCAAAACATGATTATTTGAGGAACACTTGCTTATCAATTAGGCCTGAAAAGCATCTAAAAGATCAAACGTTTCCTCTGAACACGTTCCGCTCCAAAGCCTCCCTTGCCTTCCTGCAAGTCAACCCCAGAGTGTAACCAGCATACCTGGGATCCAAAGACACGGCCACGTGGTCCTTCTGCCAGGAGATTACTGGAACAGGTATCCCTTCAATCTGACACTCGAAACGGGCCACGCCCTTCCGTTCCACGGTCTGAGACTCTGGATGTTGGAAAAACTGAGACAATGCTGGGGAGGCAGCAGGCAAAAAGGGACGGAGGGGAAGAGAGAGAAAAGAAAATTGAGTCCCTTGGCATTTCTTGCTCAGACATAGTTCTCCTGTGGCTACACAAGAACTCCTTCTGCAGTTTGTAGGGAACGCGTGTCTTGGTGAAGGCGTGTTTTGAAACATTTTTTCAAAAAAAGGTCAATTCCATCCTTCCAAAACAGTTGAAGAAGAAGAAGAAGAAGAAGAAGAAGAAGAAGAAGAAGAAGAAGAAGAAGAAGAAGAAGAAGAAGAAGAAGAAGAAGAAGAAGAAGAAGAAGAAGAAGAAGAAGAAGAAGAAGAAGAAGAAGAAGAGGAGTTTGGATTTATATCGCCCCTTTCTCTCCTGCAGGAGACTCAAAGGGGCTGACAATCTCCTTGCCCTTCCCCCTCACAACAAACACCCTGTGAGGTAGGTGGGGCTGAGAGAGCTCCGAGAAGCTGTGACTAGCCCAAGGTCACCCAGCTGGCGTGTGTGGGAGTGCCCAGGCTAGTCTGAATTCCCCAGATAAGCCTCCACAGCTCAGGCGGCAGAGCTGGGAATCAAACCCGGTTCCTCCAGATCAGAGTGCACCTGCTGTTAGCCACTGCTCTTAGCCACTACGCCACTGCTGCTCCCAGGGGAAGAGCCATTGGGGGGGGGGGGGTGCTGTAGGCAGGGAGTTGCTTTGGACAAGCTCTCACAACCCGCTCAGAGCAGGTCTTACCTGGTTGCCACCATTCTGGTTCAAGGTCCTGATGGGAGACAGAGGCCAGATTACTCCCTTGCCCACCTGCGCAGAGGCGGAGCTACCAGGGGCAGGGGTCAGGGTCGCTCCTCACCACTTACCTTAGTGAAACAGCGCAGGCTGGAGAAGCGGCCTGTTCTCTTCAGGCTGAAAACGGTCTGGTGGGAACTACACTTCCCAGGAGACCTTGCGAGCCCCAGGGTCTCATGGGAAGTGTAGTTCCCACTAGGCCATTTTCAGCCTGAAAGGAACAGGCCGCTTTTCCAGGCTGAACTAAGATAAGGGAGGGTGGAGGGGCAGGGCACTGCGGAGGGGGGGTTGGTGCAGAAAACCCATAGTGCGCACTGTGCGCACTCTGGTCCAGCTACGCCTCTAAATCCGGGCAACTCTGAAGCACGAAGAACCCGGAATATGGTTGAAGACCAGCAACGAAGGAGCCAGAGCAAACAAAAAGGTTAGTTTGTTCAACAAATGTTGTAACAGGTCAATCAATAAGAGGACGGTTATGGAAATAAAGATGACGTGACACGGGGCAAATTACAAACACTCTGGGCAAAACCTCCAGGAAGAGAAGTCGGCTAGGAAACCATGAGGAGTTCAGATTGCCAAAACCTCTTGACAGACAGACGGATCTATAAGAACATAAGAACTAGCCTGCTGGATCAGACCAGAGTCCATCTAGTCCAGCACTCTGCTACTCGCAGTGGCCCACCAGGTGCCTTGGGGAGCTCACATGCAGTATGTGAAAGCAATGGCCTTCTGCTGCTGCTGCTCCTGAGCACCTGGACTGTTAAGGCATTTGCAACCTCAGATCAAGGAGGATCAAGATTGGTAGCCATAGATCGACTTCTCCTCCATCAATCTGTCCAAGCCCTTTTAAAAGCTATCCAGGTTAGTGGCCATCACCACCTCCTGTGGCAGCATATTCCAAACACCAATCACACGTTGCGTGAAGAAGTGTTTCCTTTTATTAGTCCTAATTCTTCCCCCCAGCATTTTCAATGGATGCCCCCTGGTTCTAGTATTGTGAGAAAGAGAGAAAAATTTCTCTCTGTCAACATTTTCTACCCCGTGCATAATTTTATAGTCTTCAATCATATCCCCCCTTAGACGTCTCCTCTCCAAACGAAAGAGTCCCAAACGCTGCAGCCTCTCCTCATAAGGAAGGTGCTCCAGTCCCTCGATCATCCTCGTTGCCCTTCTCTGCACTTTTTCTATCTCTTCAATATCCTTTTTGAGATGCGGTGACCAGAACTGAACACAGGACTCCAAGTGCGGTCGCACCACGGCTTTATATATTGTCATGCCCTGTCTGTCTGTCTGTCTGTCTGTCTGTCTGTCTGTCTGTCTGTCTGTCTACCTACCTATAAGTCATGGAGAAACAAGTAGAGCTCTGAACGCTACACTCTTGACTACTGCACTTAGTTTTTCCTCTTTTCAGATTCCGAACCAGCATCAAGCATTATACACAGATTTTTAAGCCCACAGTTGAGACCTGAAAACTAGAAACTTGTTTTCTCTCTTCCTGACTCTTTTGGCTGCAAGAAAATCAGAGCTTGAAGCCATCTGAGTCCAACTTACAGGGAAAGGGGATAAAACAGGATACTCACTCGAATCCCGAAGGAGAACTATTTGGCTGGCCACTGAGCCAAGAGATCTATGAGAGACGCAAGAGTAGTTCCCCTCCACGCCAGACCTTCTGAGCGAGTCGCCCTCGTCCAAAGCATTCCAGGCGGCTGATATGAACAGAGATCCGTTCGGGAGGACGCGCAGGTTCTCCTCTTCCACGACCTGGAGCCCGTTCTTCATCCAGGTGACGCCAAGGATCTGCTCAGCGGGCATCAAGGTGCAGTCCAGCACGAGAGTTTGGTTCGGCTCCAGCGTCACTTGGCCCGGGCTGGTAGTGCCACAGCTCAGTTCCAGAGGAGATGGGTTCCCTTTGGCAAAAATAGGGGAAGAGATCAAACGGTTAGGGCTTCAAGCAAGAAGACCTGACCAGTTCTCTGGGCCTCTTGAGCAGGAGGACACTCTGGCCGAGAAAGCTCCCCCACTTGGAAAGCTTTGCAAAATCTCCGCTTGCCTGCAAGCCAGACTACGGTTTTGCTGGATTGGATTCTGAAGGCAGCGCACCTCCTGGCAAAGGAGAGGGATCACAGGGCAACCGAATCCTGCTAAAAAAGGGATCTACGTGATCCTGAACGGACTTCCAGAGAGTTCCAATGGGCAATTAAAAAAAAAAGAAAAACAGAGGAAGTTAGATAATTGGCTCAGATAGATCACTATTGTCAACCTTAGGCAGGGAATGATTTCTTATTTTTTTATTCATATCCTTTTCTCCCTTGGGCTAGTCACAGCTTCTCGGCTCTCTCAGCCCCACCTACCTCACAGGGTGTTTGTTGTGAGGGGGGAAGGGCAAGGAGATTGTAAGCCCCTTTAAGTCTCCTGCAGGAGAGAAAGGGGGGATATAAATCCAAACTCTTCGCTTCTTCTTCTTCTTAAACAAGAAGTCTCATTATTGAACAATTCAAGGGCACGACAAACAATAATGGCAAAAAAGGAAAATTAAATCAGAAGAGTGATTTTTCGCATAACAGAATACCGTTGGCTGTATAATAATGACTGACTGACTGAAAAGTATAGTTGACTGGAGAAGGAAATGGCAAACCACCCTGTAAACATAGTCTACCTAGTAAATGTTGTGATGTAATGTCGCCCCACTGGTCAGCAAAGGGGACTGTCTTTACTTCTACCTAAACATTTTCACTAGCTGATTCTGCTCCCCTTCGTATGTTATTTATTTTATCTAGTTATAAACATTTATACCCCGCCTCACACACGTGTCTCTAGGCAGCTTACACAGGTTAAAACCAATTAAAAATGACAAAACTGTCATAAACAAAATATAACAAGTAAAACAATAATAAAAACAACATTAAAATTGCCCCACCCCCCTACTCCCACCCCCTGAGACCAGCAGCTGTAGAGGGGGCTTCCTAGGAGGCTAATCAAATGCCTGAGCAAAGAGGAAGGGCTTCACCATACGCCTAAACTCATTCAGGGTAGAAGAAGAAGAGTTTGGATTTATATCCCCCCCTTTCTCTCCTGCAGGAGACTCAAAGGGGCTGACAATCTCCTTGCCCTTCCCCCCTCACAACAAACACCCTGTGAGGTGGGTGGGGCTGAGAGAGCTCCGAGAAGCTGTGACTAGCCCAAGGTCACCCAGCTGGCGTGTGTGGGAGTGTACAGGCTAATCTGAATTCCCCAGATATTCCTCCACAGCTCAGGCGGCAGAGCTGGGAATCAAATCCGGTTCCTCCAGATTAGATACACGAGCTCTTAACCTCCAAGGGGAGATTATTCAAAAGCCAATTCCAGCTTCTGTATCATCTTCAAGGGCAGCCCCAAATACAATGCATTGCAGTAGTCCAATGTCGGCTGCAAGATTTATTTCTAGTGTAGAAATGCTTTTTGCAAGTTCACCGATTCCTGTTTGTCACAGGTGACCGGATTGGCATCTTCCGACAAGTCTGCGCGAAGCGGTCTGCGTTCTTTCGATCCGGCCTGCCACAGTTCTCCCTTGCAAGAGCATCTCTTCCAACAGCCCGGCCTTTCTCTGCAACGACCCTCGAGGGACACTCCGTCAAAGCTCGCTGGCACTCTCAGCTGCTTGAACGCATCCCCGGCCACACTCTGTATCTGCTCGAAATGATTTGTCACCAATCCGACTAAAAAGGTTTCCCTCCTCCATAAACCAATTTGTCAGCACAGGATACGGACAGCGCGCCCAGGGCCAATCTCAGAATCGTTTTATAGCAAATACGAATATGAATAATTTTATTATGGCCACGAGGCCAGGAAAAATTGTTTATAGCTATTCAAGTACCCTATTAAACCTTTGTCTGCCAACTGTGACTAAAAAGGGGAGAGGGACAGCAAAGAGAGGAGGAGGAGAAGAAGAAGAAGAAGAAGAAGAAGAAGAAGAAGAAGAAGAAGAAGAAGAAGAAGAAGAAGAAGAAGAAGAAGAAGAAGAAGAAGAAGAAAAGGAAGAAGAAGAAGACAAGGAAGAGGAAGAGAAGAAGAAGAAGAAGAAGAAGAAGAAGAAGAAGAAGAAGAAGAAGAAGAAGAAGAAGAAGAAGAAGAGGAAGAGGAAGAGAAGAAGAAGAAGAAGAAGAAGAAGAAGAAGAAGAAGAAGAAGAAGAAGAAGAAGAAGAAGAAGAAGAAGAAGAAGAAGAAGAGCGAGGAGGAGGAGGAGGAGGCAGCTGACAGTCACCTTGCCCTTTCTATGTAATTCAGTGTTGTTTTGGCGTGAAGGGTGAGAGTGGATTGAAAGGGCTACTCTAGGCCAGGGGTCTGCAATCTGTGGCTCTCCAGATGTTCATGGACTACAAATCCCATCAGCCCCTGTTAGCATGGCCAATTGGCCCCTCCCCCTCCCTTGCATGCCACCTCCCTCCCTCTCCTCCTTCCCCCCTCCCTCCATTAGGGTGGGCGGGCCATGTCCAAATGCCGGCCCCCTCCCCCTCCCCCTCCCTCCCCTTCCCTTGCATGCCACCCCTCCCTCTCCCTCTGTTAGGGTGGGTGGGCCATGTCCAATTGACCATGCTGGCAGGGGCTGATGGGAATGGTAGTTCACGAACATCTGGAGAGCCGCAGGTTGCAGACCCCTGGCGTAGGTGCACTGCAGCTATGCGGGATCTAGAAATCCAGGTCTTCCACTGACGCCATAAAATGCCTTGCTTAATGGGGCTTGTAACCCCACTTCATGCATCGTTGCCGGCGACGTTTTATAGAGCACGATTCACTGGATGGAGCTTTGCGCTTTAAAGCTGTTCACATCATTTGCCGGCATTTGCGACCCATCTGACGATTGCAGCTGATTAACACACTTCAATATAGCAGCAGGTTGGTCTGTTACCGTGGAATTAATGACCCCCCACCCCCACCCTTGCTCGGAGTGTGGCAGTGGCTGAGCATCTCCACACCTGTGCTTGGGCTCGGCTTCTTCCCACACGTGTGGGACGGCATAAAAAACATTTCTGGCAGAGGGAGGGGGACTTTGCACAAGTGAAGCAGTTATAAAAATAAAACAAATCCGCTGTCATTCTTTGCTGGAGTCAAACATGCAAAGCCTGGGCTTTGTGAAATATCAGATTTGCAGATGACACCAAATTAGGAAAGGTAGCTAATACCCCAGAGGATCAGAATTCAAAATGTCCTGGACGAATTAGAGAGCTGGGCCAAAACTAACAACATGAATTTCAACAGAGATAAATATAAGATATGATACTTATAAATATGAAAAAAAAAAAAGAAATGTACAGAAATAGGATGGGGGACACCTGGCTTGACAACACTACATGTGGAAGGGATCTGGGAGCCTTAGTAGACCACAAACGGAACATAAGAACATAAGAACATAAGAACTAGCCAGCTGGATCAGACCAGAGTCCATCTACTCCAGCACTCTGCTACTCGCAGTGGCCCACCAGGTGCCTTTGGGAGCTCACGTGCAGGAGGTGAAAGCAAGGGCCTTCTGCTGCTGCTGCTGCTGCTCCTGAGCACCTGGTCTGCTAAGGCATTTGCAATCTCAGATTAAGGAGGATCAAGATTGGTAGCCATAGATCGACTTCTCCTCCATCAATCTGTCCAAGCCCTTTTTAAAGCTATCCAGGTGAGTGGCCATCACCACCTCCTGTGGCAGCATATTCCAAACACCAATCACACGTTGCGTGAAGAAGTATTTCCTTTTATTAGTCCTAATTCTTCCCCCCAGCATTTTCAATGAATGCCCCCTGGTTCTAGTATTGTTGCCCCCTGGTTCTAGTATTGTACAATTCTTGGGGAGAGGGTATACTCCAGTGTGTCGGTTTATTTTACAAATTGTTCAGATAAGGGAGGGGGTAAAGAAGGAAGTTGAAACAAATGAAAAAAAACATTTTGGCTGTGGGCATTCAGTATATGCATGTAAGCAGAGGAGAACAGCCACGCTCAGGGGCAATCTACCTTACGAAAATCACATTGTAGGCACAAGTAGTGGAGTGGCCATCTCCATTCCATCTTCCCAGACTTCTCAGAAGCATTCTAACTTGCCATTGCTAGAAATAAGGTAAATACTGTTTCTGCAGGGGGACTGCTGCGTAGATTCAGCCCTGAAGAACTAGTTTAATGGGGTGCTGTGTGGTTTCCGGGCTGTATGGCCGTGTTCTAGCAGCATTCTCTCCTGACGTTTCGCCTGCATCTGTGGCTGGCATCTTCAAAGCAAATGTGTAGCATGTGAGTAACAATGAAAATAGAAAATACTCACATGCTACACACTTCATTGTTACTCACATGCCAGGCTACTTCTATTCAGATGCCCTCACCTATTGACCTTGCTATCTTCATTGTTACTCACAGGTATATATACTCCACTTGCTTTCCTTTCCTACTATCAGATCCTCTGAAGATGCCAGCCACAGATGCAGGCGAAACGTCAGGAGAGAATGCTGCTAGAACATGGCCATGCAGCCCGGAAACCACACAGCACCCCATCATACACTCCTTTCTCTTTTAGCATTTTGACCACAGGATCGCACCCAATAGATTCCCAAGCCTACTGAAATCTGCTTTCTTAAAATCTAGAATGCGTGTATGGCTACACTTAGCATCCCCTTTTCCACTGTACAACAAACTCCAGGAGAACATGATCACTCCCATCGAAGGATCCTACCACTTTCGCTCCACTAATCAGGTCATCATTATTAGTTAGGAGCAGATCTAAAATAGTCTTGTTGCTTCTTCTACCTTCTGGACCATGAAATTGTCTGCAAGGCTAGTGAGACATTTGTTGGACCTGACTGTCATGGAAGAGTTTGATTCCCCACAAATATCAGGATAACAAACAGATCACCCTGTTTGAGGTCCAGAAGGGGAACATGAGAGATCGGGGCTGCTCTCCACTCAGATATTTCCTCTGTGCAACTCTGGTGACTTGATTTCCAGAGCTGCTTGTCCAAGCCCCCATATCCTTGTACCCGTACAGAATGCACCTCCCCAAGGAACATCTGGAAATTTACACTGCGAAGTCTGCCTGGCTCAAAACATCTGTTGCTCACAAAGCAACACAAACACAAACACACACACACACACACACACGCTGCAGATACCATGCATCCGCCTCTCTATGACCTTCGCCTCTCTATGACCTTTGAGGAAGACTCTTGGGGGCTCAAAATAGCTTCCGACTGAACAGAAACATCAGCCCTGTTGCTGGAAGCAAAAGTTTCTTTCCTTCTTTTTTTTTAAAAAAGAAAGCAGACTTTCAAGCAGGTAAATGTTTACAGCCACGCTGGTCCCAAATCAAAATCCACCCCCCCACACACATACACAATAATGCACATTATCTCTTCTATTACCTACAAATCTGCAGTCAAGTCACAACTGACTTAGGACAACCCAGGAATGGGCTTTCAAGGCAAGTGGGAAGCAGGGGTGGCTTTCCATGGGGTCTGCAACCTGTGGCTCTCCAGATGTTCATGGACTACAATTCCCATCAGCCCCTGCCAGCATGGCAAGTGGGAAGCAGGGGTGGCTTGCCATGGGGTCTGCAACCTGTGGCTCTCCAGATGTTCATGGAATACAATTCCCATCAGCCCCTGCCAGCATAGCCAATTGGCTGTGCTGGCAGGGACTGATGGGATTTGTAGTCCACGAGCCGCAGGTTGAAGACCCCATGACTCTGTAAAAGAACTTACACCAACATGGAGCAGCGTTTAGGAATGGCAGACTCTAATCTGGAGAGCCGGGTTCGATTGTTCGTTCCTTCACATGAAGCCTGCTGGGTGACCTCAGACCACTCACAGTTCTCTATGAACTCTCCCAGCTCAGAGGCAGGCAGCGGAAAACCACATCCCACCGTCCTTTGCTCTGAAAACCCCACAGCAGTGATGGCAAACCTTTTCGAGGCCGAGTGCCCAAATTGCAACCCCAAACCTACTTATTTATCCCAAAGTGCCAACCCGGCAATTTAACCAGAATACTGAGGTTTTCGTTTAGAAAAAACGGTTGGCTCCGAGGCGTGCGTTACTCGGGAGTAAGCTTGGTGGTAGTCGGTGGCTTGGCGTTGAAGCAACCGCGCAACTCTTCCAACGGGTGAATCACGACCCTAGGAGGGTTTACTCAGAAGCAAGCCCCATTGCCAGCAACCGAGCTTACTCCCAAGTAAAAGATTGTGCTTTAGTTCTTTGCATGAAAATCAGTGGGGTTTAACAGCGCTTAACAGGGTTACCTACACTGCTTCCCCAAAACTAGGTCTTAGGTTTAATGCTAATAATCGAGCCCAGCGGCCCAGGCCAGTCTAGATGGGGGGGGGGGGGACTTTGTTTGCGCGTGCCCACAGAGAGGGTTCTGAGTGCCACCTCTGGCACCACTGCCCTATAGTGAGATATTTTTAAAGCCTCAGGGTGGCGTGTTTGTGGGGGGACTGGATGAATGGCCTATATGGGGGCCCAACACAGAGGAAATGGCGCGGATGGGGGTTGGATGCGTGCCCAACTGCACAGCACGCAAAGGTGCTTTCATTGCGAACTTTCCCAACAGAAAGATCACAACAAAGTGAAAAAAAAACATGGATGGTTAGGGGACATCACACACACACACACACACACAACCCGTTCCAGTTTAGACATGAAGAAGAAGAAGGGTTTGGATTTATACCCCGTGTTTCTCTCCTGTAAGGACACTCAAGGTGGCTTACAAGCTCCTTTCCCTTCCTCTCCCCACAACAGACACCTTGTGAGGTAGGTGGGGCTGGGAGATTTTGGAGAGAGCCGTGACTGGCCCATGGTCACCCAGCAGGAATGTAGGAGTGCGGAAACACATCAGGTTCACCAGATAAGCCTCCGCCACTCAGGTGGAGTGGAGAATCAAACCCGGTTCTCCAGATTAGAACCCAAAGCAATACCTCCATGTGGAAGCAGACGGAGGCAGGGAATGATGGTTAGTTTTGTTCAGAAATGTCATGAAATGCATACGAATGGTCTCATATAATAACAACCATAATACTCCTGAGGATTTTTTTTAGCACACTGGAGTCATTATGATGGTTCTAAGTCAGGGGTCTTCAAACTATGGCCCTCCAGATGTTCATGGACTACAATTCCCATCAGCCCCTGCCAGCAAGGCTAAGTGGCAGGGCTGATGGGAATTGTAGTTCATGAACATCTGGAGGGCCATAGTTTGAAGACCCCTG